>NC_064819.1:160330934-160633792 GCF_024166365.1 Elephas maximus indicus
CCCTTTCCCATTACACCTACCTACAGAAAGACACTCACTCGAGTACTAGTCTGTTCTGTTTCTGTAATTCCTTTTGAAAAGGTTAGGTAGGTACCTAAGTTTAAGGAACCCAATTTAATTTATTTCTGAATCTAGTAATTTTTTTACATGAAGAAATATTTCCTCATATTTCTCAGAAAGTCTTGTCTCCATTCATCTAATTTTTTCAAAAATTTTAATAAAAACATCAAATTGGCAAATTTATCAAGTTAAAAATTCTAATTGGCACTTAACATCAATAAACCTAACATTTATTTGAAACATGGAATTCTAGATTTTAGAAATACTTCATTTATTTTACTGGCCTAAACTGTCTTTCATACTGCAGGAAATTTGTACCCATTGCCGTAGAGTCAGTTTCAACCCATAGCAACTCTGTAGGGCAGAGTAGAACTGCCTCCTAAGGTTTCCAAGGGGCGGCCAGTAGATTTGAACTGCTAACCTTTTAGTTAGCAGCTGAGCTCTGAACCGCTACGCCACCAGGGTTCCAGTAAATTTGTAGGGGATAAATATTTTAAAGCTTCACATTCTTGATATTGCTTTTGCTTCAGGACATCAAACAATTTCTTTAATATGTCCTTTATTTCCAGTAAACTCATTTAAAATAATTACAAACTGGACAGTCACCATCCTTCCCCTCAAAAAGAATCACTAGCCTTTAAGTTATATAAAAGAATACAAAATGATTTAAGATATGCAAATATGTTCATTTTTATTTATCCCAAAACGAACCTGTCAAACTGAAACGCAAATCCGTTTTCTTCATTGCCTCACCGTTGGTTTATGCCAAGGTTTCCCCACCATCTTCTGAACTCTAATACAAATTATATACATTGGACACTTATCAGCTCTGTAGAGATAAAGAACTTTTTATAAATCTATCTTATTTCTCCAACTAAATCATACATTTTCTTAAGGACTTAGGGCATTGTATCTCCTTTAATACTGTTTTCAAAAGATATTTAATGATCCATTGATTGACTGATCAGATTGCCTAAGAAAACTATCATTCCCATTTTTCTCTATCTAGTTTTGTTTCTGAGTCATAAGGTCTATAAAATAAATACTGAAATCATAGCTTGTTGTTAAATAGCTTTTGTTAAGATATGCTTCATACTTAATGATTTTAGGAGTAGCCTTTACCATTAAACAGAAAATGAAAGTGCAGCAATTTTTGGTATGACATGTAGGGGTGCTACGAGTCACAATCGATTCGAGAGCAACGGGCTTGGATTTGTTTTTGTTTTTGTTTTTGTTTTTGTTTTGGCATAAAGAGATTCATTTAACACGTAGTATATCAGTCCTAAAACTTTTCAGTGCGCCAGGAAGGAATCAGGATAGGGATTTTGGAAACATACATTCTAACTTTTACCTTTTGTAATTACTGATGGGACTTTGGAAAATTTATATATGGGCCTTTACTAATTGATCTATAAAATGAGAATGGACTAGAAACATCTCTAAATTTATTTTCAGGTGTAAATTTACATATCAGCCTGGGACATTGGAATAATATAATTTTTTTTTTTAGTTTCTTTCCTTATAAAGCCTCAGTTATATTAAAGTTTTCCTGTGAAATGCTGAAATTGCCAAAAAAAAAAAAAATCATTATACTTCATGTATATTCCTTTAATTAGCCAAATCCTTAATGTATGTGAACCAGTAAAATTGTGATTCAGTATTTTGTATGAACAAAAAAAAATTGTAGATTAAACAATTGTTGTAAAGGTCAAACTATAACATGAAGCTGGCAGATTCTGACTGATTTGTGATGTGTCATTTTTTGATTGGAGATATCATCTACCAAATATCCCCACAAGCTTTTATTTCAGTTTTTCTTCTTTATAAGTACATACTTTTACACACTGAGTGTTAAAAGTACAAATGTGGAATACATAACAAATAAGTCATATAGCATTTTGAACACAAATTATCAAAATTCATAAATAGAAAACTGACATAAAAGCTTACTCCATTAAAAATCAAATAGATTTACCTCATGAGTTTTACTCATTCTTTCTTTACTTACTGGGCATTTCTTAGACTGATTGAGAAAAAAAAAAAAGCGGTAAACGCGTGTGGTGCCGTCCTCTGCTGGCAGAGATGGCCAGTGACCCATAGTATTCGACCTACTGGGGCAAGCCTGGAACAGTAAGTTTTTAAGATTTATTTATGTATTTCCATGACTTCTAACACCTTGTAGATAAGTGTGTAGGATATGAAGAAACTTGAATTTCCAAATTTTGGCTCTGAAGAATAGAATGTCTATGGGCACATCATGTAACTATGCTGGGCAGAGTCAGGCTGTCCTTGCCAGGTCTGATTCTCTATTTGGTTTTGATGAGGTGTTATCTCCTTATAGTTTTTTATTTTGTGTACTTAAAATTCATAAGCTTACTGTAGAAAGCAAATTCAAACTTATAAACATAGGGTAAAAAGCAAATGGCTTGGAATTAAATTTGAATTAATATCAAGTTTTCTGGAGTTCTGGTGGCACAGTTGTTAAGCGCTTGGCTGCTCACTGAAAGGACAGTGATTCTAAACCACCAGCCCCTCGGCAGGAGAAAGATGAAGCAATTTGTTTCCTTAATGACTTATAGCCTTGGAAACTCTATTGGGCAGTTCTATTCGGTCCTATAAGGTCACTATGAGTTGGAATCAACTAGATGGCAATGTGTTTGGTTTGGGTTATCAAGCTTTCGCCTATGGTGTTGTCAGCTGCCCTCCAGTTTCTTCGAACTCATACTGACCCTATGTACAACAACCGAACAAAACCTGTCGGGTTCTGAGCCATCCTCACAATGATTGCTATGCTTAAGCCCATTGTGGCAGCCACTGTGTCAGTCCATCTCATTGACATCTTCCTCTTTTTTCACTAATCCTCTGCTTTACCAAGCATGATGTCCTTTTTCGGGGACTCGTCCCTCCTGATAACATGTCTAAAGTGGGTGAGACAAAGCCTCATCATCCTTGCTACTAAGGATCATTAAGGCTGTATTTCTTCCAAGAAGACAAGTTCGTTCTTCTGGCAGTCCGTGGTATATTCAATATTCTTTCCCAACATGATAATTCAAAGGCATCAATTCTTCTTTGATTTTTCTTATTCACTGTCCAGCTTTTGCATGCATATGTTGTTGCCATTAACTGCCTTGGAGTACATTCAGACTCATAGTGACCCCACGTACAAAGAACTAAACATTGCCTGATCCTGAGCCATCCTCACAATCATTGTTATGCTTGAGGCCATTGTTGCAGCCACTGTGTCAATCCATCTCTTTGAGGGTCTTCCTCCTTTTCGTTGACCCTCTGCTTTACCAAGCATGGTGTCCTTCCCTGATCCCTCCTGATAACATGTCCAAAGTATGTGAGATAGTCTCGCCATCTTTGCTTCTAAAGGGCATTCTGGCTGTACTTCTTCCAAGACATACTTGTCTCTTTTTTTTTTCTTTTCGGCAGTCCACAATATATTCAATACTCTTTCCAACACCATAATTCAAAGGTGTCAATTCTTCTTCAATCTCCCTTATTCATTGCCCAGCTTACTCATGCACGAGGCAATTGAAAACATCATGGCTTGGGTCAGGCCCACCTTAGTCTTCAATGTGGCATCTTTGCATTTTGACACTTTAAAGAAGAATTCTGTAGCAGGTTTACCCAATGCATTGCATCATTTGATTTCTTGACTACTGCTTCCATGGATGTTGATTGTGGATCCGAGTAAACCAAAATCCTTGACAACTGCAATCTTTTCTCCATTTATCATGATGTTGCTTATTGGTCCAGTTATGACCATTCTTATTTTTTTATGTTGAGGTGTAATCCATACTGAAACCTGTGGTCTTTGATATTCATCAGTAAGTACTTCAAGTCCTCTTCACTTTCAGCTTAAGAAATACCAAATGTGTTCTTTCCTTTTGGTTTTCTAACTCCAGGTCTTTGTATACATCATTATAATATTTTACTTAGTCTTCTCAAGCCACCCTTTGAAATCTTCTGTTCAGCTTTTTTACTTCATCATTTCTTCCTTCCGTTTTAGCTACTCGACGTTCAAGGGCAAGTTTCAGAGTCTCTTCTGATATCCATTTTGATCTTTTCTTTCTTTCCTGTTCTTTCTAATGACCTGTTGCTTTCTTCATGTATGATGTCCTTGATATCATTTCGCCACTTGTCTGGCCTTGGGTCATTAGTGTTTAGTGGGTCAAACCTGTTCTTGAAATGGTCTCTAAATTCAGATGGAATATACTCAAGGTCTTACTTTGGCTCTTGTGGACTTATTCTAATTTTCTTCAGCTTCAACTCGAACTTGCATATGAGCAATTAATGATCTGTTCCACAGTTGGCCCCTGGCCTTGTTCTGACTGATGATATTGAGCTTTTCCATCTCTCTTCCCACAGATGTAGTCAATTTGATTCCTGTGTATTCCATCTGGAGAGGTCCACGTGTATAAAATGTATATAGTTCCTGTTTATGCTGTTAAAAAAAATATTTGCAATGAAAAAGTAATTGGTCTTAAAAAATTCTACTATGCAATCTCTGGCATCCTTTCTAACAGCAAGGCCATATTTTGTAACACTGATACTTCTTTATTTCCAACTTTCACATTCCAATCATCAGTAATTATCAATAAATATTGACTGCACATTTGATCAAATTCAGACTGCAGAAGTTGGTAAAAATCTTCAATTTCTTCATCTTTGGCCTTAGTGATTGGTGTGTAAATTTGAGTAATAGTCGTATTAACTGGTTTTCCTTGTAAAAAAATACATAATATTCTATCACTGACAGTGTTGTATTTCAGGGTAGATCTCGAAATGTACTTTTTGATGATGAGTGCCAAGCCATTCCTCTTCAGGTTGTCATTCCTGGCATAGTAGACCGTATGATTGCTTAATTCAAAATGGCCAATACCAGTCCATTTCAGCTCACTAATGTCTAAAATATTGATATTTATGCGTTCCGTTTCAGTTTTGATGATTTCCAATTTCCCTAGATTCGTACTTCATACATTCCACTTTCTGGTCATCAATGGATGTTTGTAGCTGTTTCTTCTCATTTTGAGTCATGGCACATCAGCAAATGAAGGTACTGGCAGTCTGTGGAGCTTAACTCCATTCACGTCATTAAGGTGGACTCTACTTTGAGGAGGCAGCTCTTCCCCAGTGGTATTTTGAGTGCTTTCCAGGCTGAGGAGCTCTACTTCCAGCACTATATCAGACAATGTTCTATTGCTATTCATAAGATTTTCAGTGGCTAATTCTTTTCACAAGAAGACTGCCAGGTCCTTCTTCCTAGTTGTCTTAGTCTGCAAGCTCAGCTGAAACATCCGCCATGGGTGACCCTTTTGTATTTGAATACCGGAGGCATAGCTTCCAGCAACACGCAAGCCCCCACAGTACGACAAACTGACAGATGCTTGGGTAAAAAAAAAGAAATTTTTTTTTTTTTTTTTAATGCTTGGGTGCATGATAATAATCCAGAATTCTGTGTCTCTACTTATAGATCACATTTGTAGTAGGAAGCAGTTCTCATGTTATACTCAGCAGACACTTAAGGAGCATTGTAATAAAGCGTGGTTTTGTAAATTTTCTAACGATGGCACTAAACTAGCAACAGGATCAAAAATTACAACAATCATCATATGGCAAATTGGTCCAAATACACCTCCTAAAACTTTTTAGCACATTTGAAGGGCATGCTTATGGAGTTTCTTATAGTGCGTAGAGTCCAGATGACAGCTATCTTGTTGCTTATGGACCAGATGACTGCTCTGAGCTTTGGCTTTGAAATGTTCCAATGGAAGAGCTGAGGACAAAAATGAGCCAGTCTCATAAAGACAGTTTAACAAGTGTAGCTTGCATGTCTATGAGGTGATTGGAAATACCACACATGGGTCAGGCACACCTTAGTTCTCAAAATGACATCTTTGCTTCTTTACTCTTTAAAAAAGATCTTTTGTAGCAGATCTTCCCCACTCACTACAGCATTTGATTTCTTGACTGCGAGTTCCAAATAAAATGAAATCCTTGACAATTTCAATCTTTTCTCCCTTTATCATGATATGGCTTATTGGTCCAGTTGTGAGGATTTTTGTTTTCTTTATGTTTAGGTGTAATCCATACTGAAGAATGAAGTCTTTGATCTTCATCAGTAAGTGCTTCAAGTCCCCTTCGCTTTCAGCAAACAAGGTTGTGTCAACTGCATATTGCTGACTGTGAATGAGTATTCCTCCAATCCTGATGCTGTGTTCTTCTTCATATAGTTCAGCTTTTCGGATTGTTTGCTCAGCATACAGATTGAATAGGTATGTTGAAAGGATACAACCCTGATACACACTTTTCCTGATTTTAAATCTAACAGTATTCCCTGGTTCTGTTCGAAACAACTGCATCTTTGACTATGTACAGATTCCTTAAGAGCACAATTATGTGTTTTGGAATTCCCATTCTTTGCAATGTTATCCATAATTTGTTATGATCCCCACAGTCTAATGCCTTTGCATAGCCAATAAAACACAGGTCAACATTCTTCTTGTATTCTCTGCTTTCAACCAACATCCCTCCGACATTAACAATGATATCCCTGGTTCCACATCCTCTTCTGAATTTGGCTTGAATTTCTGGCAGTTCCATGTCAATGTACTGCTGCATCCACTTTTGAATGACCTTCAGCAAAATTTTACTTGCATGTGATATTAATGATATTGTTCAATAATTTTTCCATTCCTTTGGATCACCTTTCTTTGGAATAGGCTTAAATATGGATCTCTTCCAGTCTGCTGGCCAGGTAGCTATCTTCCAAATTTCTAGGCATAGATGAGGCAGCATCTCTGGAGCTGCATCCATTTGTTGAAACATCTCACTTGGTATTCCGTCAGTTCCGGGAGCCTTGTTTTTCACCAGTGCCTTCAGTGCATCTGGTACCTCTTCCTTCAGTACCATCCTGATCATATGCTACCTCCTGTAATGGTTGAACATCAATCAGTTCTTTTTGGTACAGTGACTCCGCGTATTCCTTCCATCTTCTTTTGATGCTTCCTGCGTCATTCAGTGTTTTCCCATAGAATCCTTTAATATTACGACTCAAGACTTGATTTTTTTCTTCAGTTTTCACCTACCACTGAAAATTAAGGAGTTCTTCCAAATTAAAAAAAAAAAAAAAGCTGACAGTTTAGGCAACCAAATATGTCTAAAATTCAAAACATAGCATGGAGTACTTATTTTGAAAAATACTAGGCATAACATCAAAAGACCTAAGTTTTGCCCTTAGGCAAGTCCTTTAACATCTCCAAACTTCATTCCTAAAAATGGAGAAAATATACTTACCACACAGTACTATTATGGGGATCAAGTGTGGAAACATAAGCAATGATAATTGTTAAACCACATAGATCTTTAAAATCGAAGTAGTTGTACTTTACTAATGTAATGTTATGCTTTAGCTACATCATGTGTCTGTTTTATACATGTGTATATATCAATCAGCCTTGTATATTTCTATATATTGATAATAATTGAGAGTCTCTAGATAATTTTATCCTGGCTGCAATTGTGTTTCAATATTTAAATTATACAGCCTAAAATTAATAGTCTAGTCAATTTCAAAGATCTAGGTGTTTTGGAAGGCTCACATGGGCCTAATTTTATATCCCAAGTTTGGCTTAATATATTAGATGGCACTAAGAACATGGATTTCTAAATAATTCATGTCTTAGATAGTAGTAAAGTTATCAAAAAATACTTAATCTTTTCTAAAATTTCCTTATTTTATTTTATTGCCTGGTTTTTATTTTATTATTAGGTTCTTATTTTGCCTTCATATTGTGCCACTATTATTACGAATAATACAGTGAGCTAGATGATAAAATGGTAAAGAGGGAATGGAAAATAGAAAGATGCTTAAAGCATGGTCCCTGTCCTCCACAGCATTTTTATTTTAGTGGGAAAAATAGACATTCTAAGTGGAACAAATGGGGTAAAGGGATTGGGGGGAAAATGCTGAACGCAATCATAACATAGAAATAACCAAACTCAATAGCTCAGATTGGAAATGTTTTAATGATGTGGCCTCATTTAAACCCTTGCCCAAATGGCAGGATTCTGGGCAGGACACCCTTCCCGAGCCCAGGGGTTTGAGCACAGAATTAATGAAGGCTATTATGCCAGAACTTGGGTAGCAGTAAGATAAGACAGAACAGAAAAGGCTACTTTTCTGTTGGGAATAGAAATTGGAATAGTTAGTGAATGAAGTGCAGGTTACTAAAATGGGGACGAATGATTATAGACACAAATTTCAGTAAGACGTACAGGCAGTTCTGGTTAAGTTAAATCTGAATATTAAGTTCATTAAGTCTGGAAAGTGTGTCAGAAACAAGAAAGAGTCTATAGAAAAAGAAACAGAAACTGAGTCTGAGCAAAGATTTAAAAAAAAAAAATCCCAAGATTCTTGGTTTTAAAAAAACTATGGTGTTGATTAATTAGCTAATTAATTAATTAGCCAAGAATCCAAGAGTTTCGGAAACAGCTCCGATTTAAAACAGCTTGTCCTCTCAAGTACACCTCTGCTTGCCAAGCGTGTATTGACATTTGCTGTGAAAATATGATCCTTCCAAGCAGGTTGCAGAAAAACGAGGCTTGATGCCAAGACACCTGGCTTCCAAGGTCAAAAAAAAAAAAAAAACCTGTGTCACCAGGGCTCTTGAGGCAGAGTTCTCTTATTTCCTTCCATCCAGTGCAGGATCCATTAGAGTCAGAAAGAAGACTGGTAGGAGCCTGCGGGGGGACACATGTAGATGCCTCAGAGTCATGAGCGTCGGAAGCCAGGGGAACATATTTAGTGAGGACACAGTACTGGATACGCTGGTAGTTTGTCAGCTACCAAAAAAATCCTCCTGCTTTATTTTTTTTCTTACAATCACATCTGAAACACTTTCTTATTTTACATAACTAGTAGGCTGTTCGGAAGTCTAAACATGTAACTACTGCAAAAATGATTTTTCAATTCTCTCTTCACCATCCAATGCATAAAATTATGACTCAAAACAATGTGCTTGTTACCATCAGTAAAATTCATCAAGAAGGGCCCTAGGCTCTACCCAGAATTTGTCACAATTTCTTACACCATTTGTTCATAGTTTAATTAGATTAACAAGCAAATTATTGTCAATTACACAGTTTCTGACAAAAGCCATCACATAAACAGACACTATCTTGACATGAGTTCTTTTCTACAATAGATGATTTTTACTTCTCCCACAAATGACTCCTACAATATTTTCAAATTAAAATCCCACACACTAAGCTGTGTCATGGTTATGCATCATATGTCATTTACTGTTTCTTCTCACATTAATCTAATTTTTAGTGTTTACGATAGAAATTACTCTGTAAATTTGGAGTAATACCTCAGACGTTAATCTTTTTTGCCCGAGTCTAAGATAAACTGTGAGGGAGAAGAGAATTCTGAATATTTATTGAAATTGGAGGCTTTGATCTTCCTAGGCTAAGGCTGAATAACCCCAGCACATTTATTTCATAGTCATAAAACATAAAAATATGGTGTCATAATATGTCTGCTTTGGTTTATCTTAATGCTTAAAAATCATAGAAATTTTCAGGAATTAGAAGTACAGCTTAACATGAAGACTAGCCATGCCACATTTGAAAAAATTACCCTATTTAACTGTTTCAGGTGGGTTTGGTTTTACTTAAATTTAAGTCAGGTCTGCAATTAAAATACATTAAAAAAAGAAAACTTCTATTGTTCTATTGCCATAATAATAAGTAAAGTAAACATTAAAACTTATTTTAAGTCTGTCAAATCACTCAGTGACTACTCATTTACCTCGTGAAAGATTAATTTTATGTCATCTTGGTTAGGCTATGATAACACGTTGCTTGATCAATCACTGGTCTAG
Organism: Elephas maximus indicus; assembly: GCF_024166365.1. NCBI lineage: Eukaryota > Metazoa > Chordata > Mammalia > Proboscidea > Elephantidae > Elephas > Elephas maximus. Next base: position 160,340,888 of record NC_064819.1, read on the forward strand.
ATACTGTTATGAAGTAGTTACATATAGTTAAGATAGCTGGCATTAAGTAAAGTAGATTACCTTCCATAATGTGAGTAGAACTCAACCAGTTAAAGGCCTTAACAGCAAAATAGGGAGTTACCTTAGGGTGTGTTGTTATGTCTCCAGACTAACAATAGACATTTTGCCAGAACAGTACTCCCTCAAGCTTCTTCACTCTTCCAGTCACCCTGACTGGATTTTGAGACACAAGACTGCAGGAATCTTCAGCCTGTCACTTGAGAGACTACAGAAAACTGTAATTTTCATAAGGAAAATATTTGAACTAATAAATATTATTTTTACCTATAATTAGCTTGAGGAATCCTGATGGCCTAATGGATAAGAGCTTGTCTGCTAACAAAAAGGTCTGCAGTTGGAATTCACCAGCTGCTGCTTGGAAACCCTAGGGGACAGTTCTACTCTGTCCTATACAGTCACTATGAGTCGGAATAGAATGGACGGCAATGGGTTTTTTTAACAATAAAATTTTTCTCCCCAGAGGAACCAAAGTGTGGGTTTTCTAATTTGTTTTTACATACGTGTTAAGAGCCCATGATAGTCCCTATCATCTAAGTGTGTATATGGAGAAGCTGAAAAGATAAAACATAGCTTTTTTGCTAGTCCCAAATCAAAGTAAATTGGTGTGTGAGTCACTGGAATCCCGGGTCTAGTGGATTTCTCCCATCTGCTCCTTCTATCCAAGTAATTCCTTATTTAAGATTCTTGAATTTTTTAATTGAATGTCAGGTATTAATGTGAATTTCCCACCATTCTTCTCTATGTAAGGAGCCCTATAGTGGCAGAACAGAAATCCTGGTGGTGCAGAGGTTAACAGCTACTGCTGCTAACCAAAAAGTTGGCAATTCAAAGTCACCAGGTGCTCCTTGAAAACTCTGTGGGACAGTTCTACCCTGTCCTATAGGGTCGCAATTAGTCAGAATTGATTCAGGGGCAGAATTTTTTTTTTTTTTTTTTTTAGTGGCACAAAGTTAAGCTCTGCTGCCAACCAAAAGGTAGGTGGTTTGAACCCACTAGCAGCTCCATGGAGAAAAGACCTGGCGATCTACTCCCATAAAGATTTCTGCCTGAGAAATCCTATGGGGAAGTTTATTCTGTCACATAGGGTTGCCGTAAGAAGGAATCGACTCAACGGCACTCAACGGCACACAATGGCACATAATAACAACATTGCCTTATTATTCTTTTGATTTTTCAATAGATCCAAAATCCTGCACTAATTTTTTCCTCCAAAGAATGAGTCTTATTACACAGGAAAAAAAAAAAAAAAGCCTAGGAACCTTATTTGTGGAAATGCTGTCTTGACGGCTAACTCCACCCTACCGGAGTAAGTGGTTTTCACCCTGGCTTTGCAACAAAGTCTCTTAGAAAAACCTGTTGCCATGGAGCTGATTCAGACTCATAGTGACTCTAAAGTTCAGGTAGAACTGCCCCATGAGGTTTCCAAGGAGTGGCTGCTGGATTCGAACTGCTGACCCTGTGGTTAGCAATGGTAGCTCTTAACTACTACACCACCAGGTCCTCCAAAATCTTTTACAGAGCAGTGCTTCTCAGACTTTGCTGTCCTGTGACTCACCCATCAAGGTCCTTGTTCAAATGCAAATTCCCATTCAGCTGATGTATCAAAGCCCAAGATTCCGAATTTCTAAGAAGCTTCCAGGAGATGCTAGGCAGAGGACCACGCTTTGAGAACATTTATAAAAGTTTCAAAAAATAAATTTTTTGAAGTTTTTAAGAAAACTTTTAGAGATTGTCATATACAAGGTCTGTGAGTGGGGCTGACATTTGTGTTTACTAAAAGCTTCAGTAGGTGTATTTAATCTTTATGGAAGTGCTTGCGAAGGGTCTTGTAGAGATTGATTTTGATACGTAAATTGTGTAATATATATTTCCTTTATTTAAGGAATTCCATGTTAAAATTATTGGTTCAAAAAAAAAAAAAAAGGTTCTTTTTAATGGTTCAGTGCTACAGCTGCTAGCCAAAATGTCGGCAGTTCAAATCCACCAGGTTCTCCTTGAAAACTCTGTGGGGCAGTTCTACTCAATCCTATGGGGTCACTATGAGTCAAATTCAGTTGGATCGGCAACAGGTTTGGGTTTTTTGTTTGTTTGTTTTTGAGAATATGATACTAAGATAAAATAATATATTATTTTAAATTCAGAAGTTCGTATAGACTTTTAAGTAAGACACGCTTTTTTAGAATTTCTTTCACTCATTTTTGCATAAATGTCTTCCCAAAGATTAAATGGTTGTGGAGAAAAAAAATGGTTTCTTAGGTGAGCAGTGTGATTCTGGCAGCTTAAAATTCTTTAAGGGTGGCCTAATTCAATTCTAAACTATAACAACAAAATTCCTGACTTCACAAAGTTTCTATCATCAGGATTTAAAACAATGTCCTCGTAGGATCCAATCAAAGAGATTCTTTGCTATTAAAAGTTCTCCGCTATCACTGCCCACTTTGACATTAAAATTCTAAGCTGAATTTAGGAAGTGGTCTGTCCTGTAAATTTTTCTAAGTGAATCTATTTGGTCCCTGTTACGGATTGAATTGTGTCCCCCCAAAAGATTATGTTGAAGTCCTAAGCCCTGCACCTGTGAATGTGAACTTGCTTGGATATAGGTTTCTTCTTTGCCAAAGTGATCAGTTAACTTCAGGAGGTCAGACTAGAGTAGGGTAAAACCTAATCCCTCCTGCGTTGCGTGTTACTTATAAAAGGGGAAAGAGTCAGACAGAGGGAAGCTCTGTGAAGACGCATCTATAAGCTATGGAATGTCAAAACACCAGGGACCACCAGAAGCTGAAAGGGCCAAGGAGAGCTCTTCCCCTCGACTGGACAGAAAGAGCATGGCACGCCCAATGCTTTGAATTTGAACTTCTAGCCTGGAACTGTGAGACAATAAATTTCTGTTCTTTAAAGCCACCCTTTTCTGGTATTTTGTTACGGCAGCTCTGAGAAATAAGACAGTCCCTAATCCTCCCAGCCCCCCACCAGCCACCCCAGTGCTCTCCCAAATGTGAGTCAATGTGGCTCATTCTTGTTTAATTGAATCACTGGTAGGTCCACAAAAATGCAGGTTCACAGAACCTATTTATCAAAACTGACTGGACATATTCTATCTTAGTCAAGTGCATCTACACTATAAACAAAACAAAACAAAAAACCCTTCCTAAATGAGCACTGAGTTACAGACAGGACAATGATGGTATTCTCAATCACAAAATTGAATGAGATTTTCAGTCATGCGTTCCTTATTTCTAGAATATGGTTGGTCAGTTGTCTTACTTTCCTAGGGATCCCCTAGCAAAATACTACCAAATGGATGGCTTTAAAGAAGAGGAATTTATTGTCTAACAGTTCTGGAGCTTAGACATCCAAATCAAGAGTATCAGCCTATATATTCCCTCTGAGAGATATGAGAAAGAAACTGTCCCATGCCTCTCTTCTAGTTTCTGTTGGCTGCCAGCAATTGTTAACCTTCCTTGACTTGCATTTGCCTATGTAGTCACATGGTCATCCTACGTCTGTCTCACCCTCTGTTCTCCTCTTTTGTAAGACACCACCCAAACAGAATTAGGATCCATCCTACTCCTGTACAACTTCATGTTAGATCTTCAAAGATTTTATTTATAAAAAGATCATGTTCATAGATACCAGGGATTAAGACTTCACCATATCTTTTGGGGGAACACAATTCACTCCATAACAGTCAGAATCTTGGGTGTCATTTTTTAACCAGATGGAAAAACAAATCACAAACTTCATATAGAAATGGAAGAGGCCTCAGATAAGTGAAGCATTACTGAGGAAGAAAAACAAAGTGTGAGGCCTCACACTACCTGATTTTAGAGCCTATTATACTGTCATGGTAGTCAAAACAGCCTGATACTGGTACAACAACAAATACATAGACCAATGGAACAGAATAGAGAATCCAAACTTAAATTCATCCACCTATGAGCAGCTGATATTTGACAAAGGCTCCGAGTTCATTAAATGGGGAAAAAAACAGCCTTTTTAACAAATGGTGCTGGCATAACTGTATATCCATCTGCAAAAAAAATGAAACAAGATCCGTACCTCACATCATGTATAAAAACTAACTCAAAATGGATCAAAGACCTAAGTATGAAATCTAAAATGATAAAGCTCATGAAAGAAAAAACAGACACAATACTAGGAGGCCTAATACATGGCATAAACAGAATATAAATCATGACTAACAATGCACAAACACCAGAGGAGAAACTGAATAACTGGGAGCTCCTAAATATCAAACACTTATGCTCATCAAAAGACTTCACCAAAAGAATAAAAGTACAACCTACAGACTGGGAAAAAATTTTTGGCTATAACATATCCAATAAGGGCCTAATCTCTAAAACCACAAGGTACAGCAACACCTCAACAACAAAAAGACAAATAACCCAATTAAAAAATGTGCAAATGATATGAAGAGTCACTTCACCAAAGAAGGCACTCAGGCTGCTAACAGATACAGGAGAAAATGTTCATGATCATTAGCCATTAGAGAAATGCAAATCAAAACTACAATGAGCTATCATCTCACCTCAAAAAGATTGGCACTAATCCAGAAAAAAACACACAAAATAATCAATGTTGGAGAAGTTATGGAGAGACTGGAACACTTATACACTGCTGGTGGGAATGTAAAATTGTACAGCCACTTTGGAAATTGATTTGGCGGCTTCCTTAAAAAGCTAGAAATAGAAATACCATGTGACCCAGCAATCCCACTCCTTGGAATATATCCTAGAGAAATAAGACCTGTCACACAAATAGATATATGCACACTCATGTTCATTGCAGCACTGTTCACAATAGCAAAAAGATGGAAACAACCTAGGTGCCCATCAACAGATGAACGTATAAACAAATTATGGTACATGCACACAATGGAATACTATGCAACAATAAAGAACAATGGTGAATCCTCAAAACATTTCACAACGTGGATGAATCTAGAGGGCATTATGCTGAGTGAAATTTGTCAGTCACAAAAGGACAAATATTTTATGAGACCACTGTTACTGCAAATTGCAGGTTGGAGGCACCTGTCACAAAGCCAATGCTGAGACAGGAGGAGGTAAACAGCAAGAGGGCTTTATTGAACACCGTGTTCAAGAGACAGAGGGGGCTAAATTTCCCCCAGATTGTATCTGCCCCAAGAGGGCTACAAGAGAGTTTTAATAGGGAGAGGGTCAGGGTTTAGAGATTTCCAGGAATGTTGATTCTTCTTTGAGGGGGACATAATGACGAAATGACCTATTTTTGACATCTTGCAGGCCTCTTTACACCATCCTGGTTTCAGTCACAAGATGGGTCCAGGTTTTGTTCAATTATCTCAGGTCCTGATGGTAATGCTCATTATTTTTGTCACCTCGGAGAGAAAAATGGTTTAATCAACAACAAAAAAATCTTGATTACCTTGTTTTTCTACAAAGGAACAATAGTGAGACAGATTCCAGAGCAAGTAATCAACGTTTTCAAAGACTAAGGATTTAATCACAGCTCATACACCTAAATTAGAAAATATATTCTCTCTTATTTTAATACTAAAACACTACAGAAAAATATATTTTCTCTACTTCACCACTAGTATAATAACTCAAGGAAAGGTCTAAACACAGAAGAAAACATTCTTTGATGGTTAAGAGGGTGAGGAGGGAGGGAGAAGGGAATTCACTAACTAGATGGTAGACAAGAATCATCTTAGGTGAAGGCAAGGACAACACACAATACAGGGAAAGTCAGCACAACTGTGCTAAAGCTAAAACTAAGAAGTTTCCTGAACTACCAAACACTTTAAGGGACACAGTAGCTGGGGCTGGGATCTGGGGACCATGGTTTCAGGGGACATCTAGGTCAATTGGCATAACAAAGTTCATTAAGAAAATGTTCTGCATCCCACTTTAGTGAGTGGCTTCTGAGGTCTCAAAAGCTTTCGAATGGCCACCTAAGATGCATCATTTAGTCCCACTCTCCTTGGGCCAAAGGAGAATGAAGAACACCAAAGGCACAAGGAAAATATTAGCCCAAGAGACAAAAGAACCACAAAAACCGGAGACTTCATCAGTCTGAGACCAGAACTAGATGGTGCCCAGCTACCATCCATGACTGCCCTGACAGGAAACACAACAGAGAGTCCCTGAAGGAGTGGGAGAAAAGTGAGGAGCAGAGCTCAAATTCAAGTAAAAAGGCCAGACTTAATGGTCTGACTGAGACTGGAGGAACCCCTGAAGCCATAGCCCCCAGACACTCTGTTAATCCAGATTTAAAACCATTCCCAAAGCCCACTCTTCAGACAAAAATTAGACTGGACTATAAAAAAAAAAAATTTTTTTATAAAACATGAAGTAATACTTGTGAAGAGCGTACTTCTTGGTTCAAGCAGATACATGAGGCGAAATGGATGGCTCCTGTCTGGAGGCAGGATGAGAAAACAGAAGGGGACAGGAACTGATTGAATGGACACAAGAAACCCGGGGTGGAAAGGGGGAGTGTGCTGTCACATTATAGGGATTGCAACTAATGTCACATAACAATACGTACATAAATTTTGTACAGGAATTAACATGAACTGTATACTTTTACTTAAAGCACACACACACACACACACAAGAATCCCTTGCATCAGATTTTCAGATAGGTTTGAAACTTTTGTACTCATGAATGTTCCAGGTGAAACTTTTATCTCTCCAAATGACAAGGGCAGGGGTTGGGGGACTTCAAACAACAACAATCAACTAACTGAGGTAGGTCAACCACACTTGGCTTTGTCAGCTTTTTTTTTTAATGCTTTTTTTCCCTGTTGGACTATAAACCCATGAGGGAAAGGATCATGTTTGTTTTGTTTATAATCTTATCGACAACACCTAGTGCAGTGTTTAAAACCAAAACAAAACAAAATTCTCACCAAGGTATCACGGCAACAAGTAAAATTAAAATTAGAAGTAGCCAGACAAGATTGTTTAAAATCAAATTGAAGTGTTAATGTAAAATTTTCAGTGTTACAAATAAGACCCAAAAATAGGAATACTATGAATTTGGTTAGAAAGGATCATGGAAGCTTAGTTCCCCAAAGATCTTTAGGAGATCCCCTGCTTTAAGTACAAAAGACCAATTTTTTCAAACTTTGTAGATTCTAAGCTGCTTTCTAATCATGTGCCAGTAATGGTCACTCATTTCTACAGATCTCTAAAAATTCGAGTAAAATAAGAGATTTTTTATGGAACACACCCTGCTTGTCCAGAATGTCTATGATTCCTGAATAGAGCAACCTGATCTCTATTTGTTTTACTTTGTTGAATTCATGATTTAGAACATTCTAGTTGTCTTAGAGTATGCTCTCCCCCAATTTTAAGAAAATCGAATCTCATTCTAGCAAAATCAGATACTTTCACAAATTAGATGCTCAATATAAAATACATAATATAATTTTTTCTAGTTTTATTTATTTTATTGTTGTTATGGAGAATATGCACAATAAAACATAAAACAATTCAAATTTCTACATGTACAATTCAGTGACATTGATTAGTACATTCTTTGAGTTGTACAACCGTTCTCACCCTTCTTTTCTGAGTTATTCCTCATTCATTATCATAAACTCAGTGCCTCCTAAAGTTCCTGTCTAATCTTTTGAGTTGCTATGGTCAATTTGATCTCACATGACTGTTCTTAAAAGAGCATAATGCTCAAGGCATACCTTTTTTTTTACTAGTTAAATTAAACCGTTGTTCAGTTTTAAGATGGCTCAGAGGATATTTTTGGTTTAAGTTTTAAGAATTATTTCAGGACAATAGTTTCAGGGGTTCATCCACCCTCCATGGCTCTAGAAAGTCTAGAGCCCATGAGAATTTGAAATTCTGCTCTGCATTTTTCCTTTTTTGATCAGGGTTCTTCTACTGAATCTTAAATCAAATGTTCAGTAATGGTAGCTGGGCACCATCCAATTCTTGTCTCATGGCAAAAGAGCACATGTCCATAGAGGGAATTAGCCAAACATTCCACATCATCCTCCTATTCCTGACTCTCCTTCTCCCTCTGTTGTTCCAGGTGAGTAGAGACCAATTGTTGTGCCTTGGGTGACCACTTTCAAGCTTTTAAGACCCCAGGCACTACTCAAAGAACTAGGAGGTAGAACAGAAACACTAAACAAATTATTAGGCCAAATTAATGGGATGTTGTATGAAACCATGACCCTAAATATCCAAACCAAGGAACCAAATCCCATGGGATGTTTGGTTGTACATAAGCAGCTACTTTTTTGTTGTTGTTGCTATTGTTGTAAACATATCTATCACACAAGTTTTGCCAGTTCAACTTTTTACAGGTATACAAATTATTGACAGCAATTACAATAATTGCTTGGCTGTGCAACCCTACCCTTAATCAATGTGATTTTTCCATCGCCTTTAACCCACCTTTTCCCCTCTGTCCTGTCCCTGGTAACCACTAATAAACTAGTCTCTATGCATTTGCTTTTTCTTGTCCTTTTATAAAATGAGGTCATATGATATTTGTTCTTTGGCGATTGAATTATTTCATTCAGCATAATGTCTTCCAGATCCATCCATACTGAAGACTACTTGCTTGGGATTCTACATCCGGTTCATCATAATCTGACCTCTGGTTCTTGAACTTTGAGCCAGCAGCCTGCCATATTGCCTACTGAGCTTGAGTTTTGTCAGCTTCCTCAGCATTTGAGCCAGCAGCCTGCATCTGAACTGCATATCTTGGGTTGGTCAGCTCCTGCATTACGTGAGTCAGAAGAAGCCTCCAGCCTAATGCCTGACCAATGGACTTGGAACTGACAATGTCAGCCATCTTCTTGAGATAAATCTCTCTTTCTCTCTCTCTCTCCTTCCTTCAGTACTGTTGGTTCTTGATCATACGCTATCTCCCAAAATTGTTGGTTGTTGAACAATTCTTTTTAGTACAGCAACTCTGTGTACTCCTTCCATCTTCTTTTGATGCTTCCTAAGTCCCTCAATATTTTCCCTGTAGAATCCTTCACTATTGCAACCTGAGGGTTAAATTTTTTCTTCAGTTCTTTCAGCTTGAGAAATGCTGAGCATTTTCTTCCCTATTGGTTTTCTAACTACAGGTCTTTGCACATTTCTTAATAATAGTTCACTTTGTCCTCCTAAGTTGCTAAATCTTGTGTTCATCAATTTGCTTCATCATTTCTTCCATTAACTTTAGCTACTCTACATTGAAGAGCAAGTTTCAGAGTTTCTTCTGACATCCATTTTGGTCTTTTCTTTCTTTCCTGTCTTTTTAATGACCTTTTGCTTTCTTCTAGTATAATGTCCTTGAAGTCATTCCACAATTCATCTGGTCATTTTATGATTGGGTTATTTGTCTTTTTGTTGTTAAGGTATCAAAATTTTACATATGTTTTGGTTATTAGATTCTTGTCAGATATATGATTTCCAAAGATATTCTACAAATTGAAAGGCTCCTGGACATCTCTGGAAAATGTTCTACATAGAGTCCTTTGTTCTATCTCAATTCCATTGTTTGCGTGTTAAATTAGTACAATAATAACAGCATATTTATTGGAGGCTACTATGTTTTAGGCCCCATTTTAGACACTTCACATGTAGTGTCGAATTCAACCTCCACAATAATCCTGTTGATGAAAATACTAGAATCAGAAATATCAAATACATTTTCAAAAGCAGATAATTTCCAAATGGCAGAACCTCTTTTAAAACCCAAGCTTATCTAATTCTAAAACCAAAGCTGTTAATCCTTTATTATATTGATACTTATGTATAATTTTTTGTCATCTTGTGGGGAAATTATTAATTAATTAATGTAACCACAGTCTAAATCAAAGTCTGATAGAGCAAAGACTTATTTATTGAAAAATAGGATACCAATTTTTACCATTCAAACTCGTTAGTAGCATTTTCCTAGACTTTTTAAAATATTATTTTCCCAAGATTATCCTCAAATATTTCAATATTGCAGCTGTTACTGTGATTTGCTTGTATCTCATTCAACACTATGATTGTTTATTATAAAAGCCAAGTTCTTTTTTCCACTCATTTATCCTGCATTATCTAACTTCTGTTTTAAAAAAAATCCTTTAGGAAACATTTAACAAGCAACTACATTCAAACTCTTTGGCATAGCTATGAACTCTATTAAGTATTGAAAGCTTTCAAACACAAGTTAAGGAATGCTCCATGACAATTTAACTATCAATTTTCTTGGAACTCTTTTAGCACTGAGGAGCAGTTCAATTTATTTGTTGATCTTGCTTTATTACACATTTTGCATTTTACACATTCAATGATGTCTTTTATTTCCAGGCTCTAAAACACACACACACACACACACGCACACATACACACACACACACACATTATAGAATGCCAGGGAGTTTTATTATTTCCAACATGTTTAGGGGTTGCATAGAAAACCCACAGGTATCATAAATTAAAAATTTGATTGAGAATTTTATTAAAATTGACCTTCATGTCTAAGACTATTACACTAGTCTCACCTGCTTTCTCGTCCTCTAGTATTGCTCCTTCAACCTTCCTCCAAAGCATTCACCCTCCAGTGCTATCTCCTCAGTTACTAGTGAGATTTATCCTTGGCTGCACAGAAGAATCATCTGGGGGAATTTTTTAAAATGTACTGATGCCTGGGCTCAAGCCCCAGAAAGTCTCTTACGTCTGTGGACCTAGACATTTTAACAACTTCTCATATTAATGCAACCAGGATTGAGAACCTCTGGACTTCAACCCAAACAGGTTGGCTGTTTGAACACACACAGTTGTTCTTTGGGAGAAAAAACTTGATGATGTGCTTCTGTAAAGGTTACAGCCAAGAAAACCCTACATGGCAGTTCTACTCTGTCACATGGGATTGATATGATTCAAAAATCAACTCAATTGCATGTAGTAGCAGCAACAACAACAATAACAACATGGGTTTACCAAATACTTCTTTTGAAGAAAAACTACTGCTTAAAAAATATATGAAAACCATTGTAGAGTTGAATATGCTTTCCTTTTGACACCAGGAAAATTAACCTAGAAGCTCTACTAAAAAACTTTGAAAATTATGACATTTAATTCTATCTGCCTCCTGACTTATTTCTTTGATAATAGATTTTGTTCATGTCTTAATCTCTCTAGATCTTAGTTTTGTCATCTCTAAAATAGGAATTGTAAAACAGTTGTTGTGATGATTAAAGGAAATAATCCATATAAAGTGCCAAAAATATAACAGGTGATCAATAAGTACTTGTTTAAGGACAAAGCAAATGGTAGGGAATATATATGTACACTAGATATAAATAAGCAATATGATTTGTTGCAGAGGTAATGAGTAGGAAGCAACTTGATGGCAACAGGTTTGATTTTTTTTTTTTGGTTTGGTCATAAACAATGAAAGACTTCTTTCATTTCTGTGGTTGAGGATACCAAACTGGAAAATTTTCTATGCATATCTTTCATTGGAAAAAAGTGTAGAGCTTTGACCTCCAATGTTAGTCAGTTGTATTGCCCCCCGAGTAGACACCTTACTTATCCTGCCCTGGCTCTAACACCTTCCTTATCCTGCTCCAGGCAACTCACCTGCAAAAAAGGACCTCCTCACCCTGGTCAGGTCTGACAGCATGAGCTGGTAACCCTCTTATGCAGCTGCTCAGTCACCACACCCTCCTCCTGGCCAAGCCTCCTTTTCTGTGGACTCTTTCCTCACCTCACTTGAGCTCCCAGACCTTCCCCTGGACAGCTCCCTGAAGGACTCAGAATTTGCTGTTTTAATCACTCCACTTGGGCTGTGACTCTTTGAGCTGGGCAGCATCTCTGTAGCTATGCCCCTCCCCTAGTTGGCCCCCAGTTGGGCTCAGAAACTACCTTCAGACCACCCACCCATGTGAGCATCTTTCTAACCCAACTACAGCCCAATACCTCAAAAGGGACCACCTTTCCATGGGGACTCCATGGGGAGGCCATCAGCTCTCAGCATCATGCTTCTCTCCACATATGGGTCCTATAACTCTTTCCTTCAGGAGTGGAAACTTACTTTGCTTGGTACTGTCTAATGGCCTTTGAAATGAATTGTTTAGGAAGGGAAAAACCTTCAATTCTTTTTAAAAATATAATTTACTAATATGTTGCTATCCTTGGAAAATTATGTTTACTGGAAAATGTTCTTTAAAAATTAATAAATGGTCAAGACCAAATATATTTTATTTTCATCTGGAGTAGGGAAAGTAAAAGGCAAAAGTGCAACATGTTGTTAAAAAAATCAGCTAATGAATGTTGGGAATGACACAACTAGACAAATCACTATTTTATAACCATTAATGTAATATTTATTTAATTTTAGTTATATTATGTACCTAAGAATGTTGATTTGAATTATTCCCATCTTCTTGAGATTTGAGAAGCTGATGACTCATTATTTCTAAACTTAAAATTAAATATTTTCACAGTCAGTGATAGTATAATGTCCCTAAGCCTACAATAAAGACCCGTTAGTACTATTATTCAAATTTACACACCAACCACTAAGGCCAAAGATGAATAAATTGAAGATTTTTACCAAGTTCTGCAGTCTGAAATTGATCAAACATGCAAATAGGATGCATTGATAATTACTAGAGATTGGAATTCAAAAGCTTGAAACCAAGAAGAATGATCTATAGTTGGAACATATGGCCTTGGTGATAGAAAAGATGCTGGACATTGCAAGATACAATTTTGCAAGACCAACAACTTTTTCAGTGCAAATACCTTTTTTCACCAACATAGACAGGAGCTATACACATGGACCTTGCCAGATGGAGTACACAGGAATCACATCAACTACATCTGTGGAAAGAGGAAATGGAAAAACTCACTATCATTAGTCAGAACAAGGCGGGCGAGGGGCCGACTGTGGAACAGACCATCAATTGCTCCTATGCAAGTTCAAGCTGAAACAAAGAAAATTAGAACAAGTCAACAAGAGTCAAAACATGACCTTGAGGATATCCCACCTGAATTTACAGACCATCTCAAGAATAGATTTGACGCTTTGAACACTAATGACCAAAGACCAGAAGAGTTGTGGAGTGACATCAAGGATGTGACACATGAAGAAAGCAAGAGGTCATTGAAAAGACAGGAAAGAAAGAAAAGACCAAAAAGGATGTCAGAAGAGACTCTGAAACATGCTGTTGAATGTCAAGTAGGTAAAGCAAAAGGAATAAATGATGAAGTCAAAGAGCTGAACAGAAGATTTCAAAGGGTGTCTTGACAAGGCAAAGTAAACTATTATAATGACATGTGCAAAGACCTGGAGATGGAAAATAAAAAGGGAAAAACATGCACTGCATTTCTCAAGCTGAAAGAACTGAAGAAAAAATTCAAGCCTCGAGTTGCCATATTGAAGGATTCTATGGGGAAAATATTAAACAATTCAGGAAGATGGGAAGAATATACAGAGTCACTATACCAAAAAGAATTGGTCAGTGTTCAACCATTTCTGGAGGTACAATATGAGCAGGAACCAACAGTACTGAAGGAAGAAGTCCAAGCTGCACTGAAGGCATTGGTGAAAAACAAGGCTCCAGGAAATGACTGAATACCAATTGAGATGTTTCAACAAACGCATACCACATTGGAAGTACTTATTTGTCTCTGCCAAGAAATTTGGAAGACATCTTCCTGGCCAGCTGACTGGAAGAGATCTATATTTGTGTCTATTCCCAAAAAAGGTAATCTCACCAAATTTGGAAATTATCAAACAACCTCATTAATATCACATGAGAGTAAAATTTTGTTGAAAATCATTCAAAAGCAACTGCAGCAGTATATTGACAGGGAACTGCCAGAAATTCAAGCTGAATTCAGAAGAGGACTTGGAACCAGGGATATCATTGCTGATGTCAGATGGATCCTGGCTGAAAGCAGAGAATACCAGAGAGATGTTTGTCTGTGTTATACTGACTATGCAAAGGCATTTGACTGTGAGGATTATAACAAGTTATGGATAATAATGCAAAGAATGGGAATTCCAGAACACTTAATTGTGCTCATGAGGAACCTGTACATAGATCAAGAGGCAGTCATTTGAACAGAACAAGGGGAAACTGCATGGTTTAGAGTCAGGGAAGGTGTGGTTCAGTGTTGTATCCTTTCATCATACCTATTCAATCAGTATGCTGAGCAAATAATCCAAGAATCTGGACTATATGAAGAAGAATGGGGCATCAGGACTGGAGGAAGACTCATTAACTACCTGCATTATGCAGATGACATAACCTTGGACCACAGCCTTCAGTATGGATTACACCACAACATAAAGAAAACAAAAATTCTCACAACTGGACAAATAAGCGACATCATGATAAATGGAGAAAAGATTGAGTTGTCAAGGATTTCATTTTACTTGGATCCACAATCAACACCCATGGAAGCAGCAATCAGAAAATTAAATGATACATTCCATTAGGCAAATCTGCTGCAAAAGGCCTCTTTAAAGTATTGAAAAGCAAAGATGTCACCTTGTAGACTAAGGTGTACCTGACCCAAGCCATGGTATTTTCAATCCCCTCATATGCATGTGAAAGCTGGACAATGAATAAGGAAGTCAGAAAAAGAATTGACACCTTTGAATTGTGATGTTGGAGAAGAATGTTGAATATACCATGGACCGCCAAAAGAAGGAACAAATCTGTCTTGGAGGAAGTACGACTAGAATGCTCCTTAGAAGCAAGGATGGCAAGACTATGTCTCACATACTTTGAACATGTTTTCAGGAGGGATCAGTTCCTGGAGAAGGGCATCATGCTTGGTAGAGAGTCAGTGTAAAAGAGGTAGATCCTCAATGAGATGGATTGACACGGTGGCTGCAATAATGGGCTTAAACTTTACAATGATTGTGTGAATGGCTCAGAACCAGGCAGTGTTTCATTCTGTTGTACATAGGGTTGCTATGAGTTGGAATGTACTCAATGGCACCTAACAACAACAAGTACAACACTGAAATACTAAATCAAATCAGACTTAAAAGACAAAAAAGATTTTACTTCAAATGTCAAACCCTGTTTAAAAGGTTTTAGAGAAACCACGCTTCTGGAATTAACAAGTAATTATTTGAGTTAATAATTTGATTTTCAAAACTGCTATCCATGATACTAAAACCAATTGAGAAAGACACAAAATAGACAAATGGCATGACATGCCAATTTAGCTTTTACTTAAACTTTGAATACGACCAGATAATTCATGTATTATTTCTCTTTAGTCACTCTTGTTTGCCTTGAGCACACACCAAAGCAAACAACTTAAAGACATTAAGCAGATGTGTCTACTTACCCAAATCTTTTTTCTTTCCTACCTTCATTCCTAATGGGTATTGTTTTGTTTTCTGTACTTTGTCCCCAGGGTTTAGCCTCATGCCTTCTTATTTTCTTTATCCTGAACAACCTTTACCTCAATCGAAAATACCCACTTTGTTGTGCAAAGAAATTCAGCATTGCCCCAGCTACTACCTCTAAACTTATTTGCAAAGCCCAAGATAGTGCTCAGCAAAGGCCTAATGCTACCATGAATCCTCTGTTAAAATTCAATGGGGGTTGTAAATGTAATTTTTCCCCTGTTACACATATAACATGAATGACTTCCAATGATGGCACAAACCAAACTCGTTGCCATGGAGTCAGTTCTGACTCATTTAGATCCTGTAGGACAGAGCAGAACTGCCCCATAGGGTTTCCAAGGCTGTAATCTTTACAGAAGCAGACTGCCACATCTTTCTCCTGTAGAGCGGTTGGTGGGTTCAAACTGTTGACTTTTTGGTTAGCAGTTGAGCACTTAACCACTGTGCCACCAGGGCTGTTCAGGCCTATGTTACTAGTTGCTTAAGAGGCAGAAGCTGTAAGATCACTGAACTTGAAGGTTTTGGCCTGCAGTGTGCTCACACTAAATTCAGCAACCTTGTGCTATCAAGCCATAAAGAGATTTCTCATCAGCTGGGGAAAAAAAAAATCCTCAAAAAGATGCTTCAAATCAACACTTCAAGTCAATCATAGCAACATTTTTACACTGTTTTTAGTTTTTCTTATCCACTTGTTTAAAAATAATACTTCATTTTCAATTTGCGTGTTAAATTACTTTTTCTTCATTTTATACTGTGTATTTTGGAAATTCATGCTAAGAATTATAACAGAATAATAATATATTTGAATTACATATTTGCTAATGTATATTTCAATTGAAGATTTATATTTTACTGTATTTGATTTATAATTTTCTGTATTTGATTTATATATTTTATGTTTATATGCTTATAAATAATATATAATCCTATATATTTATATTTGACTCATAACATATTACATATATGTTATATATTTTGGAGCCCTGGTGACCTAGTGTTTGAGAGCTCAGCTGCTAACCAAAAGTCAGGCAGTTCGAAACTACCAGCTGTTTCTTGGAAACCATGAGGGACAGTTCTATTCTGTCCTTTAGGGTTACTATGAGTCTCTGTACAGAGGAATGTGGGGATCTAATCTTTCTCTATAGAGACTTTTAATTAATTTCCTGGCTTTCTATTCCTTGCCTCATCACCTGGTATGGGTGGAGCAGGAAGACTTTCATGGAAGGGAATGGTTTATTCCATATATAGATGTTATTGAATCACATATTTAAAATATACCAAAAAAGCACTAAAAATTCATCACTTAGATTTAACAAATATTAATGCTTGGTTATAATTTTAGATCTTTTAGAAAGCATTTTAAAATAATTTTGGACTTACAAAAAGTTGCAAAAATAATGCATAGAGTTCCTATATATTCTTTACACAGCTGCCCCAAATGCTAACATCTTACGCTACCGTAATACAATTATCAAAACCAGGAAACAATGCTTAAAACACAAGTTGCATCAAGTTGATTCAACTCATGATGACCCCATTTCAACGGCTCTGACCTTTTGGACGTAGATTGCCAGGACTTTCTCCTGAGGTGCCTCTGGGTGAATTTTGGTTATTAACCCAAGGACTCCTGATACAATGCTATTAAGCATTAAACTATAGAAATTACTCAAATTTCACCCAATGACCAATCTAAGATAGCAAATTGCACTTACTTGTCATGTCTCTTTAGCTTTTTCCAATCTCGGAGGGCTCCTCAGTCATTCTTAGTCTTTCATGACCTTGAAACTTTTGAAGAGTGTTGATAAGTTATTTTATAAAACAACCCTGAATTTGAATTTGTAAGATATTTTCACACAAATGGATTGTGGTTATGAGCTTTTACAATGAATATCAAAAAATTATTATTTTGCCCACCTCAATGGAATGTATCAAGAGGTAAATAGATACTATCAATATGTCTCGGTAATGGTGAGGTTAACTTTGATCACTTGATTAAGGAGGTGTGTACCAGGTTTCTGTATTATATTGGTTATGAGCAGGTAAACTAAGACTATAATAAAATGTCCTGTTTTTTATCATACATTCATATACTAATTTCAGCATCCATCAATGATTCTTGCCAACAACAGTTATTACTAATGCGATTGCACAATGATAATTTTCTACTTATATTCCACCTTTTAAGCTAGAATTTTATTGTAAGGAAGAGCCATCCTTCCTTCTCCATGTATTTATTTCTTAATTCAATTTTTTATTTATATCAGTATGAACTCATGGACAGTCATTTTATGTAATAGGTTATAATTATACTGCCATTATTGTCATTTGAGTTGTCCCAGATTGGATCATTGGAAGCTCTTTCAAGTTGGATGCTGTCCCCTTCCAACTTGCCACCATCATTTTATTTTTTGGAGCAGTTTTACATTTACAGAAAAATTGAGAAAATAATTTAGAGAGTTCCCGTATACTTCATACACAGTTTGTTCCATATTAACATCTTACATTATTAGTGTGGTATATTTGTTACAATAATCAATATTGATACATTATTATTAAAACAAGTCCACTAGAGCCAAATATGACTTTGAGTGTATGCCACCTGAATTTAGAGACTATCTCAAGTATAAATTTGATGCATTGAACACTAATGACTGAAGACCAGAGGAGTTGTGGAATGACATCAACAGCCTCATACATGAAGAAAGCAAAAGGTAATTAAAAAACAGGAAAGAAAGAAAAGATCAAAATGGATGTCAGAAAAGAGCCTGAAACCTATTGTCGAACATAGAGCAGCTAAAGCGAATGGAAAAAAACTATGAAGTAAAACAGCTGAACTGAAGATTTCAAAGGGTGACTCAAGAAGACAAAGTAATGTATTATAATGAAATGTGTAAAACCAAAAGGTAAGAACACACTCAGTGTCTCTCAAGCTGAAAGAACTGAAGAAAAAATTCAAGCCTTAAGTTATAATACTGAAGGATTCTATGAGTAAATTATTGAACAACACAGGAAATGTCAAAAGAAGATGAAAGAAATACAGAGTTACAGTACCAAAAAGAATTGGTCCATGTTCAATCATTTCAGAGACAGCATATGATCGATAACCAATGGCATTGAAGGAAGAAGTCCAAGATGCACTGAAGGCATTGGTGAAAAACAAGCCTCTAGGAATTGATGGAATACCAATTAAGATATTTCAACAAACAGATGCCATGCTGGGAACACTCACTCGTGTATGCCAAAAAATTTGGAAGACAGCTACCTGGCCAACAGACTAGAAGAGATCCATATACATGTCCACTCCAAAGAAAGGTGTTCCATGGAATGTGGAAATTATTGAACAATATCATTAATATCACACGCAAGTAAAATTTTGCTGAAGACATTCAAAGCCAGTTGCAGCAGTACATCCACAGGGAACTGACAGAAATTCAAGGTGGATTCAGAAGAGGACACAGAACCAAGGATATCATTGCTGATGTCAGATGGATCTTGGCTGAAAGCAGAGAAAATCAGAAAGATATTTACCTGTGTATTTATTGACTATGCTAAGGCATTTAACTGTGTGGATCATAACAAACTATGGATAATATTGTACGGAATGGAAATTCCAGGACTCTTAGTTGTGCTCATGAGGAATCTGTATATAGACCAAAGGCAGTCATTCAAACAGAACAAGGGGATACTGCATGATTTAAAATCAGAATATGTGTGCATCAGGGTTGCATCCTTTCACATACTTATTGAATCTGTACATTGACAAATAATCCAAGAACTTGGACTATACTAAGAAGAACACAGCATCAGGATTGGAGGAGAACTAATTACAACCTTCCTTGCTGAAAGTGAAGATCAAAGACTACAGCCTTTAGTATGAATTGCACCTCAACATAAAGAAAACAAAAATCCTCACAACTGGACCAATAAGCAACATCATGATAAACAGAGAAAAGATGGAAGTTTTCAAGGATCTCATTTTATTTGGATCCACAATCAACACACACATGGAAGCAGCGGTCAAGAAATCAATTCTCCCAACGATGAATTGCATTGAGCAAATCTGCTCCAAAAGACCTCTTTAAAGTGTTAAAAAGCAAAGATGTCACTTTGAGGACTAAGGTGCACCTGACCCAAGCCATAGTATCACCTTATATGCGTGCAAAAGTTGGACAATGAAAAAGAAAGACTGAAGAAGACGATGTTTTTGAGTTATAGCATTGGCAAAGAATATTGAATATGCCCTAGACTGCCAGAAGAACAAACAAATCTGTCTTTTAAGTACAGCCAGAATGCTAATTAGAATAGTGGATGGCAAGACTTCATCTCAAGTACTTTGGGCATGTTATCAGGAGGGACCCGTCTGTAGAGAAGGACATCATGCTTAGTAAAGTAGAAGGTCAGCAAAAAAGAGGAAGATCCTCAATGAGACGGATTGAAGCACTGACTGCAATAACAGTCTCAAGCACCGGAAGGACTGTGAGGATGGTGCAGGACCAGGAAGCGTTTCATTCTGTTATGCATAGATTCCTATGAGTCATAACTGGCTCAAAGACACCTAACAACAATATTGTTAACTATAATCTATAATTTATTCAGATTTCCTAAACTTTAAACTAATATCTCTTTTCTGTTCCATGGTCCCATCCAGTATCCTTAGGCTCTTGTTGGCTGACAGTTTCTCAGACTTTTCTTATTGTTAATGATCTTGACAATTTTTAGAAATACTGGTTAGGCATTTTGTAGAATACCCTTCTATTGGAATGTGTCAGATGTTTTTCTCAAAATTAAACTTGCTAATGGGTTTTGGGGAGGAAGACCACAAAGATAAAGTGACATTTTCATCACATCACATCAAGGGTACATATCAACATAATTTATCTCTGTCGATGCTGACCATTACCTGACTGATGTAGTATTTGTCAGGTTTCTCCAATGTAAAATTCCTATTTTTTCCCCTTTTCAAACTGCACTCTTTCGAAGGAAATCACTATGCACAGCCCACACTTAAGGGATTGGGAGTTATGCCCCACCTTCTTCAGGAGAGAATATCTACATATTTGTAATTCTCCACAGGAGATTTGTCTATGCTCCTCCATTTATTTATTATTTATTGAATCATTTATTCATATCAGCATGATTTTATGTATATTTAATTTATATTTGGGGCTCTAATCCAGTACTGCTTTAATTATTTTCTTTCTCATATTGTTCCAGCTTTGGCCTTTGGATGCTCTTTCCATTGGTTCCTGTGTCCCTTTGATAGAGTCCCATGAAAGTGTGTGTGTGTGTTTTTTTTTTTAATTTTGTTACTTTCTGGTACTGAAAGATGCTCCTAGTTTATGTTTTATATTCTCTTCCCTAGTGCTAGAATTAGCCATTTCTCCAAAGAGATCTAGTTCTTTTTAATGGAGAATGGTATTAAATAAGATCAGGCGCCAGGTGTGCTCACAGCTCTTGGGACGCTGATACTTTTAGGTCATCGCAGCTGACAGAGCAAGGAAATATATATATGTGTGCACTAATCAGAGTATACACATATGTCTATAAATATTTCTATATGTAACCACCTAAGCTAAGCATGAGTTCACACCGATGTCCCCAATTCTAATCCATTAACACATGAATCCTTCTAGATTGCTGCCTTTGCTTATCTGTGCCCTCAAACTCCAACAGTGAGAAACCTGGCTCCCATCATCTGTCATCCACTTACTTAATTGTTCAGTTATAATAAATATGTATAGCAGTATCATAATTGTTAATCCATACCCCCATGGACACAACTTCATCAATTAGAGTACAGTGCTTATGTGTAGTTCCTTTAAAGACTCTATTCATTTCCAAAATTATTTAGGTCAGTATTCGCCCATTCCCTTCATTGAGATTATTTACTATGTTTGTAATACAGTTAGGTTCTTTTGTCACATTTGCATTCCTTCATGAGGTCTTATGACCTCATAAATTATATCTTTTTTAAGTTGCATACCTTAAAGTTAATTCTTTGTTTTTTGAAGTTCTGTAGGTTTTGGCAAATGAATAATGTTACATGTCCACCATTACAGTATTATACAGAATAGTCTCACTGCCTTATGAATCCCCTGTGCTCCCCTATTCATTCAACTTTTCTCCTGCCAAACCCCTAGAAATCACTGATCTTTTAATTATGCTTAAAGTTTTGATATTTCCAGAATATCATGTAATTGGAATCATATTGTATGGAGTCTTTCCAAACTGGCTTCTTCACTTAGCAATATGCATTTCAGGTTCCCCTTGTCTCTTCATGGCTTATAGTTCATTTTGTTTTCATTGCTAAATAATATTCCATCATATGTGTGCATATTCACATACTGAAGATTATCTCAGTTGCTTCCAGTTTTTGGCAATTATGAAAAAAGTTGCTATAAACATTTACATGCTTATTTTTTTAGACAGAAGCTTTCAAATCAGTTGAGTAACAACTAAAAATACAATTTCTGGATCATATGATAAGACTATGTTTTGCTTTGTAAAAAAACGGCCAAACTGTCTTCCAAAGTGGCTGTACCATTTTGCATCACCACTAGCAATGAACTCGGATTCTTATTGTTCTGCATCCTTATAAGTGTTTGTTACTGTCAGTTTTTTTTTTTTTTTTAGATTTTAACAATTTTAATACGTGTGTGGAAATATCTCATATTTTTCCATAAAGATCCTCCACATATTTTGTTAGATTTATATTTAAGCATTTCATTTTGTGTGTGTGCTATTGAAAATGGTTTTGTGTCTTTACTTTCAAATTCCAATTGTTCAGAAAAACAATTGATTTTGTATATTAACCTTTATCTTGGGACCTTGCTATAATCACTTCCTAGTTATAAAAAAAATTTTGTCAGTTCTTTGGAATAGCTACATAGACAATCATGTCATCTGTGAACCAAGAGAGTCTTATTTCATCTTTCTCAATCTGTATATCTCTTACTTTCTTTTATTGTCTTAGTACCCTGCTAAGACTTCCAGTACACCCACATTGCCCTCTGTGAGGGAGCTGCAGGGAGAGATGGCCCAGGCTCTGAGGGTTCACACCAGGGACCCCTGGCCCCCTGCACCTGGGCCACCCCTTGAACAACCCCGCGAACAGATCTGCATATCGAAAAGCCTGCTGCCACTTCAGTGAGCTGACGGGCAAATTTACCTTTCCTCAGGATGCTCAGCTCCCATTCTCTGGGCTAACTTAAGTTAATAAGGCCAGTGTCCTTGTCCACTCCTCCTCAGGTTTTCCATCCAACTCCCCTAAAAATTCCAGCCTTTCATCTCCTGGGCTGACATCTCCCCCCTGTGTCAAAGATTGCAGGGTAAAAACCTTTACTTGCCCAAAGTTCCAAGTTTCACCTCTGTGGAATGCTGCCCACCTACACCAAATCTGGATAACAACACAATGGGACGACTCCTTGCTCAACCATATCTGAGGTGAAACACAGCGTAACTGCAATATACTAACTGTGATGTACTCACAGGTCACACCCAATTTCTAGATAGCCAGCAGGTCATTAGAAAAAGGGAACTAACAACTAATATAAATTGTTCCATAAACATTACGTACTTCCAGTTAGAACCTGCACATAGATTAGCACATGGAAAGTAGATTTGGTTACTTATCAAGTGATACAGACAGCGTACAACAAATGGGTAGTCCCCTGGGGTTCAAAGCTGTCTGGGAGAAGCTCAAAGTTTCCACTCATACTCCGCCTTGTGCTGTGGGTAAGGAATTTAAATGGGACAGTTATATGACATGCTGGTTCCCCTTCCTTCTGGAAGTTAGTTGTTGTTAGGTGCCATCGAGTCAGTTCTGACTCATAGCGACCCTATGCACAACAGAATGAAACACTGCCCGGTCCTGAGCCATCCTTAAAATTATTGTTATGCTTGAGTCCATTGTGCAGCCACTGTGTCAATCCGCCTTGCTGAGGGTCTTCCTCTTTTCCGCTGACCCTGTACTCTGCCAAGCGTGATGTCCTTCTCCAGGGACTGATCCCTCCTGACAACATGTCCAAAGTATGTAAGACACAGTCTTGCCATCCATGCCTCTAAGGAGCATTCTGGTTGTTTCTTCTAAGATAGATTTCTTCGTTCTTTGGCAGTCCATGGTATATTGAATATTCTTTGCCAACACCACAATTCAAAGGCATCAACTCTTCTTTGGTCTTCCTTATTCATTGTCCAGCTTTCACATGCATATGATGTGATTGAAAATACCATGGCTTGGGTCAGACGCACCTTAGTCTTCAAGGTGAAATCTTTGCTCTTCAGCACTTTGAAGGGGTTCTTTGCAGCAGATTTACCCAATGCAATGCATCTTTTGATTTCTTGACTGCTGCTTCCACAGCTGTTGACTGTGGATCCAAGTAAAATGAAATCCTTGACAACTTCACCCTTTCCTCTGTTTGTCATGATGTTGCTCATTTGTCCAGTTGTGGGGATTTTTGTTTTCTTTAGGTTGAGGTGCAATCCATACTGAAGGCTGTGTTCTTTGATCTTCATTAGTAAGTGCTTCAAGTCCTCTTCATTTTCAGCAAACAAGGTTGTGCCACCTGCATAACGCAGGTTGTTAATAAGTCTTCCTCCAATCCTGATGCCCCGTTCTTCTTCATATAGTCCAGCTTCTCAGATTATTTGCTCAGCACACAGATCGAATGGGTATGGTGAAAGAATACAACCCTGACGCACACCTTTCCTGACTTTAAACCAATGAGTATCCCCTTGTTCTGTCCGAACAACTGCCTCCTGATCTATGTAAAGGTTCCTCATGAGCACAATTAAGTGTTCTGGAATTCCCATTCTTTGCAATGTTATCCATAGTTTGTTATGATCCACACGGTCGAACGCCTTTGCATAGTTAATAAAACACAGGTAAACATCCATCTGGTATTCTCTGCTTTCAGCCAGGATCCATCTGACATTAACAGTGATATCCCTGGTTCCATGTCCTCTTCTGAATTCAGCTTGAATTTCTGCCAGTTCCCTGTCGATACACTGCTGCAGCCATTTTTGAATGATCTTCAGCACAATTTTGCTTGCATGTGATATTAATGATATTGTTCTGTAATTTCCACATTCAGTTGGATCACCTTTCTTGAGAATAGGCATAGATATGGATCTCTTCCAGTCAGTTGGCCAGGAAGCTGTCTTCCATATTTCTTGGCATAGACGAGTGAGCACCTCCAGTGCTGCATCTGTTTGTTGAAACATCTCAATTGATATCCCATCAATTCCTGGAGCCACTTGGGCGTCTTCCTTCAGTACCATCAGTTCCTGATCATATGCCACCTCTTGAAATGGTTGAACATCACCTAATTCTTTTTGGTATAATGACTCTATATATTCCTTCCATCTTCTTTTGATGCTTTCTGGGTAATTTAATATTTTCCCCACAGAATCCTTCACTATTGCAACTCGAGGCTTGAGTTTTTCTTCAGTTCTTTCAGCTTGAGAAATACCAAGCGTGTTCTTGCTTTTGGTTTTCCATCTCCAGCTCTTTGCACATGTCATTATAATACTTTACTTTGTCTTCTCGATACTCCCTTTGAAATCTTCTGTTCAGTTCTTTTACTTCATCAATACTTCCTTTTGCTTTAGCTGCTTGATGTTCGAGAGCAAGTTTCAGAGTCTCCTCTGACATCCATCTTGATCTTTTCTTTCTTTCCTGTTATACGACATGCCTGTCCCCCTGCCTTCTGGAAGCTGTCGTGGAGGCCATAAGGAATTCTTCCACACATGCCCTCCAGCTGACATCACGGCTGAGGTATGTAATGGGAGCCTATCTTCTGAGGTCTCCCCCAGAGCAGGTAAGTTCAGGTAGGTGGGCTGTAAGCTTATTGCTACACATGTCCCATTAACTCCATAGCTGAGGAGACCACGAGGTCCCCCAGCTGCCATTTTCATACTCCAAAGGCCACATGACATGCTACATGGGTAAGCATCAAGCTTCAGAAGGTGCTTGAGGTGGAGGCCATATCAAGCCATCTTCCTTCCTAAGACTTGTTGCCAAGGAGATGAGTTGGTTGCTCCAATTTATTTACAAATGTTTAAGTATGGCCTGCTTGTTTTAGAAAGACAAAAGGTAACATAATTGCTCAGGCTATTTTCAGGAACCAGATACAAAAAGCCAAACTTAGTTCTTTGTTCTATGAGTACATATTTATGTTGAGTGGTCCTATTCAAGAACAGAGCATGTTTCACATTTTTTCACCTCTTGTTAAGTTTATTTCTAAGTATTAAATCATTTTTGTTACAATCATAAATGGAATTTTCCTTTGCTGCTATATTATCTAAACTTTATTGTTTGTGTATATAAAGGCTATTGATTTCTCTATGTTAATTTTTATTCTACTAACTTGCTGAATTTTATTGTTGAGTTAGTTTTATCAAAAATTTTCTAGTATTTTCCATACATTATCATATCATCTGCAAAAAGAGATATTTTTACTTCTTACTTGATTTAAAGAATGGTATTGAAATCAATATTCCCTGTCCTTGAGCATAGACAATGTGACCCAGCTGGAGCTGGGCTCACAAGGACTCACAAGGACACATCAACTGGGCCTTGAGGTATAAAGACAATAGAGAGGATAATCTTGAAAAATATCTTTTAGGGAACCTTTTGCATAAGCCGGAATACAAAAGACTTTCCACTCTTATCTTTTTCTATTAGCATTTAGTGAATGGAAAATTTGTTGGACCAATGAGGATACTCCTGAATGTCCTTACAGAAACCTGTACCAATGATGGTTAAGAAAGACAATTCAGGATCACAGTTTCTAGCCAATCTGTGAAAAGGTGAAGCTTTCAATGGTTTTGCCTGTTTTGTAATGTTAATATATACTGACAACTCTGTAACATTCTTTGGGCTCGGGCAGACAAGGCAGTAGCAGCATGCTTGTCTGTTTTCCCATTCTTGCCTATTCTGTAATATTCTTTGGACTCAGGCGGACACGGCTGTGGCAGCATGCTTGTCAGTTTCCCACTTTTGCCTTTTTGAATAAATGCCCATATAACATTCTTTTTACTTTACTAAACTTTGTGATGTTTTTACACTACATTGTACTTATCAATTCTAACACTTCTCGATTGTTTCTTTTATGCAGTTCCAAAGTATAATGTTGTTTTGTGCAGGAAATAACACAAATATTTGCCTTGTTCCTGATCTGTGGTGGATATGCGCCCCATTGAGTGAGATAGTTACATTACGATTAAGAATACAATTACTATTTTCTTGAGTAGCTTTTTTTTTTTAATCAGGAATGGGAGTTTAAGTCTTTTTTGGGCATCAACACAGGCAATCATGTTTTTTTTTCCTTAGATCTATTAATAAACCAAAAACCAAACCCTTTGCTGTCAAATTGATTCCAATTCTTCGGTCTTCCTTATTCATCATCCAGCTTCCGCATGCATATGAGGCAATTGAAAACACCATGGCTTGGGTAAGGGCACCTTAGTCTTCAAGGTGATATCTTTGCTTTTCAACACTTTAAAGTGGTCTTTTGCAGCAGATTTGCCCAATGCAATGCGTCTTTTGATTTCTCGACTGCTCTTTCCATGGGCGTTGATTGTGGATCCAAGTAAAATGAAAACCTTGACAACTTCAATCTTTTCTCCATTTATCATGATGTGGCTTATTAGTCCAGTTGTAACAATTTTGTTTTCTTTATGCTGAGGTGTAATCCATAATGAAGACTCCGGTCTTCATCAGTAAGTGCTTCAAGTCGTCTTCACTTTCAGCAACCAAGGTTGTGTCATCTGCATAACACAGGTTGTTAACAAGTCTTCCTCCAATCCTGATGCCCTTTCTTCTTCATATAGTCCATCTTCTCAGATTATTTGCTCAGCATACAGACTGAATAGGTATGGTGAAAGGATACAACCCTCATGCACACATTTCCCGACTTTTAACCACGCGGTATCCCCTTGTTCTGTTTGAACAGCTACCTCTTGATCCATGTACAGATTTGTCATGAGCACAATTAAGTGTTCTGAAATTTCCATTCTCCCCAATGTTATCTATAATTTGTTATGATCCACATATTGAAATGCCTTTGCATAGTCAATAAAACCCAGGTAAACATCCTTCTGGTATTCTCTGCTTTCAGCCAGGATCCAACATCAGCAATGATATCCTTGGTTCTATGTCCTCTTCTGAATCTGGCTTGAATTTCTGACAGTTCCCTGTCAGTATACTGCTACAGCTGCTTTTGAATGATCGCCAGCAAAATTTTGCTTGCATGTGATATTAATATTGTTCCATAATTTCTGCATTTGGTTGGATAACCTTTCTTGGGAATAGACATAAATATGGATCTCTTCCAGTTGGTTGGCCAGGTAGCTGTCTTACAAATTTCTTGGCATAGGTGAGTGAGCACTTCCAGCACTGCATTCATTTGTTGAAACATCTCAATTGGTATTCCATCAAGATTTGGAGACTTGTTTTTCACCAATGCTTTCAGTGCAGCTTGGACTTCTTCCTTCAGTACCATCAGTTCCTGATAATATGTTACGTCTTGAAATGGTTGCATGTCGACCAGTTCTTCTTGGTATAGTGACTCTGTATTCTTTCCAATTTTCTTTTGATACTTCCCACATCTTTTAATAGTTTCGCTGTAGAATTCTTCAGTATTGCAACTGGAAGCTTGAGTTTTTTCTTCAGTTTTTTCAGCTTGAGAAATGCTCAGTGTGTTCTTCCTTTTTGGTTTTCTATCTCCAGGTCTTTGCACATGTCATCATAATACTTTACTTTGTCTTCGCAAGTTGCCCTTTGAAATCTTCTGTTCAGCTCTTTTACTTCATCGTTTTTTCCTTTTGCTTTAGCTACTCAACATTCAAGAGCAAGTTGCAAAGTCTCTTCTGACATCCATTTAGGTCTTTGCTTTCTCTCCTGAATAAAGTCATATATATGTCATATATATATGACTTACAAATATGTTCCCCTATTCTGTATGTTGTCTTTTTACTTTCTTGATAATTTTCTTTGATGCATAGATTTTGTTATTTGAGGAGGACGATATATCTCACCCTCCCATGTTCTCAATAAATTAAAAGATAAAGGCAGATGGAAAGCAAACTCTCAGTTTTCTTGCAGATGAAGCTGGTATTAGAGATTAGGTTAAGGATCCCTAATAATGAAATCAGAATAAGGTCAACGTTTTCACTCAGGTTGACTCTGCTAAACACAGAGGGCAGACCCCTCTCCCCACATGGCCAAGGGGAAGGAGGAGCACGTGCTGTCTAGGCAGGCTGGCTCCCAGAGAAATTTGGAGGAGCTAAGCTGACAATGTACCATTTATTATTCTCTCCCAAATTTATCAATCAAATCATCTCTATTTACCTAGAAAGAATTAATGAAGAGGAAAAAAAGAAACCAGAAGTGTTTAGAAAAACCTTTTCTCATGAATGTCAGAAATAGGCAAGATGCATTTCTTGTCCTTAAGAGTCTGTTTTATTTACATTTGCAAATTTATTGGCATGAATTGTTTAATATTATTGCATTATAAAAAATTTCTCAAAGCAAATGATGTTTATTTAGTGATAGTGTGGAACATAATAAGTGAAAGGTGATTTAGGAGACAATACTGGAGCCATCATTCCCTGTCTTTGAGCATAAAGAATGTGACCCAGCTGGTGCTAGACTCACAAGAACTCACAAGGATTCACAAGGACACATCAACTGGACCCTGAGGTATAAAGACAATAACTAGGACAATCTTAGAGAACATCTTTTAGGGAAACTTTCACATAAACTAATCCTTAAACAGAGCACAAAAGACTCGAATAATTTCCATTCTTATCTTTTTTTATTACCATTTAGTGAATAGTAAGATTTGTTGAACCAATGAAAACCCTCCTGACTTGTCCTTGCTGATACCTATACCAAAGATTATTAAGAAAGACAACTCATAATGTAGAATCACATTGCTTTAGCAGTTTTTAGCCAATCTGTGAAAAGGTGAAGTTATCAATGATTTAGCCCATTTGCAATTTTAGTATATACTAACAATTCTGCAACATTCCTTGGACTTGGACAGACATGGCTCTGGCAGTGTGTTTATTCATTTTCCCACTTTTGCTTGTTCTGTAATATTCCTTGAATTCAGGCAGATATGGCTCTGGCAGCATGCTTATCCGTTTCCTATTTTTGTCTCTTTGTGCATATGCCAAATAAAACCTTTCTTTTTTGCTTTACTATAACTTTGTGGTGATTTTACCCTAGAACAAAGGGCACTGGAGATATACTATCCTGTTGCCATTGAATCGATTCCAACTCATACTGACTGCATAGATATATTTAAAAAAAAACAAAAAAAAACCTCATTGCCATTGAGTCAATTCCAACTCCCAGTAACTCTGGAGGATAGAGTAGAACTGCCCAACAGGGTTTCCAAGGAGCTCCTGGAGGATTCAATCCACTGATCTTTTGGTTAGCAGCCTAGCTCTTAACCACTACACCACCAGGGTTTCCATAATTGAAACCATATTACTTGAAGTTAATTCCCTCCTCAAGTGCTAATACACTGTGTGAACTTGGTCAGTCATGTAAACTAGGGTGCCTGTGAATTGGGAAGAGTAATACTCTTTATTTTGTTGCTGTGCGAACTGAACGAATTGATTCACATGAAATGCAACTTATTATTTGTGTGTTTTCTTCCATTTGATTATTTTTCTTGTATTTGCTCAATGTGACAAAAGTTTATCTGTTTGATTAGTTTTCTCAAGGAACTTGTTATTTTTGCTTATAGTTTTATTTTATTATTTTTCCTCTTTACTGCTACTTTCATGTGTTTTTTCTGTTTTTCATTCTTAAATTTATATGCTGAATACACCTTTATAGTTCAATCTTTTAAAATTTTTATTTTAAAAAGCTGCATTTAAGGTTATAGATTTCCCTCCAAATAGTATTTAGCTTCATTCTGATTTAATAGGTCTTGATATGTCATATCTTCATTGCTGATTACTTCTAAGTATTCTCAAATTTCCGTTGAGCTTTTTTGACACCTGCATTTCTTAGAAATACGATTTTTAATTTCTGCACATGTGGAGCTTTTCCTTTTTAGTTACTTTCTTTAGCTGATTTTTAATTTTATTATACTGTAATCAGAGATGGGGCATTACTCAGATTGTAATTTGTATATTGTATTCTGTAAGAACAACTGCTTAATTCTGAATGAATACAATTTTTTTTCTGTTCTAGGTATTTGTTGTCTATCAATGTGGTGTGATGGTTAAGATTGTGTGTCAACTTGGCTGGCAAATGAGTCTAAGTGGTTTGGCAGTTAAATAATGATGTAGTTTGGCAGTTATGTAATAATGTAATTTGGCAATCATGTAATGATGTAGTTACCCTCCATTTTGTAATATAATGTAATCATCTCTGTAATGTGATCTGATGTGATCGGCCAGTCAGTTTTAAGGGGAGTTTTCTCAGGGGTATAGCTTGTACCCTATATATGGACATTCTGGCAAAGCTTGTTGGCTTTTGCTTGCACTGGATCCTGCATTCAGCTCATCATCATCTGACCTTTGGTTCTTGGTACTTGAGCCAGTGGCCTGCCATATTGCCTGCCAGTCTTGGGATTCATCAGTCTCCACAGCCTGTGAGCCAGAAGACTACCATCTTATCTGCCAATCTTTATTTGTCAGCCTCTTCAGCTGTGTGAGTTAGGAGAAGACTCTAAGCTAAAGCCTGGCCCATGAACTTAGGACTCACCAGCCTCTGCAACTGCAGAAGCCATTTCCATGAGCTAAATCTCTCTCTCCATATATATATATATTTGTATATACACTTCACTGGTTTTGCTTTCTAGAGAACCCAGCCTAAGAAGTTTGGTTCCAGGAGTAGTTCTAGAGAAACAAAATTGTAAAGATAAGCTTTCTAAATTGGTTTTCAAATCTGGTTAGTCTTGAAAATGTTGATGGCTCTGCCTCCAGCACTGCTAATTCATGCCTTAAGGTGGCAATAGGAATATGCAAAATATCACTACCAATACATCAAGCATTGGTGAGAGGCGAGAGGCAACGTTCTGGGTGATTTCGTCTTTGACTTTTCTACAATTTTGTCAGAATGAGAAGTATAAAGAAGCTAGTTGCCTGGTGCTACTTTCAATAGGCAAAGTGATGAAACAAAGGGATGACCTCAGGCCTTCAAAGTCAAAGATCAAGGGCCACATAAATAACCTCAAAATTGCCACTAGTGCCTTGAAAGATAGCCTTATTTCTTTTAGTAACAGAGCTGATATTGCTGAAAAACAAACCCAGAGTCTTATGGTAAGAGTGGCTGAATTACAAGGCCTATTGATTTCCCAACTTCGAATTCTGTCTGAAGTTAAAGTAAGAGCATTGATTGGGAAGAAATGGGTTCCTGAAACTTGAGATGAAGACATAAGGGCAGATAATCAGGAAGCTGTGGACACTGAGTTCCTAAATTCTGTTGAATCACTCATGCCAAGAGGAGCAGTCTTCTCACTTCCATTAGAAGAGATTACCCCATCTTTGCTAAACCACCAACCCCAGTTAAAAAAAAAAAACCCTCCACCTCCATCTGATGAGATGAACCCAGCTGCATCTGAAAAGACTGTCTGATATATCCTCTGGGGCAATATCTGAGTTATTTCCTGGGGAGGCTTCTGAGTCATTGCCTGGGACATTGTCTGAGGCAAATACCTTACAAGACATTGCTGAATGTTCTCAGAACACATCAAGACCACACATTTTTTTTCTAGACCTATAACTAGACTTAAATCTCAGCAAGCCCCAAATGGTAAAGTACAAAGTGTAACCCAGGAGGAGGTACCCTACACTCCAAAAAAGCTGCTTGACTTTTCTAATATGCACTAACAGAAACCTGGGGAATATGTGTGGGAATGGCTATTAAGAGTGTGGAATAATGGTACAAGTGACATACACTTGGATCAGTCTGATTTTATTGATATGGGCCCACTAAGCACAGATTCTTAATTCAATGTTTCATCTCAAGAGGTTAGGAGAGGATCTAATAGCTCATTCTGTTGGTTTACTGAAGCATGGATTACGTGGTGGCCTACTCTAAATCAAGTTAAAGTACCAGCCTGGCAAGCTGTAGAAGAAGGTATCCAGAGGCTTAGGGAAATAAGCATGTTAGAATGGATTTATCAGGTTAAACCCTCAGACTCAACCATGGAGTGCTCAGAGGGCATACCTTTGGTTACAATGGTGAGGAGCAAATTTGTGGAGGAAGCCCAGCATCCTTGAAGGCTTTTGTGATTGCTATTTTTTTTAAAGTCAGATTTGACAGTGGGAACTGCCCTAACTGAATTAAGGTACCTATGCTGTGGTTGGAAACCCTGGTGATGTAGTGGTTAAGTGGTACGGCTGCTAACAAAGAGTCAGCAATTCGAATCTGCCAGGCGCTCCTTGGAAACTCTATGGGGCAGTTCTACTTTGTCCTATAGGGTCACTATGAGTCAGAATTGACTCGACAGCACTGGGTTTGGTCCTTGGTTTGGTTTATGCTGTGGTTAAGAGCTCAGTTGCTAACCAAAAGGTCAGCAGTTCAAATCCACCAGCTGCAACTTGGAAATCTTATGGGGCAGTTCTACTCTGTCCTATAGGGTTGTTATGAGTTGGAATCAACTCAACAGCAATGGGTTTAACTACACTGGGGCTGATTGAAACCTCTGGTGGTAGGAGCAAAATGGTGGCATTCGATTAACAAAGACAAGGTAGGCATGGTTACCATAGTGGACAATGGAGTCATATAAATAATCAGAATAGTCTGACTCTTATGGACCTATGGTGTTGGCCACTTAGTCATTGTGTCCCTAGGAGTGAAATAGATGGGAAGTCCACTAAATATTTACTTGATCTGTACAAGAGGAAGAATTCTAGGTCAAGAGAATGGTTGTCAAACTTGAATTGCCAAAAAAATCACAGCCCCTCAATCAATTCCCAAACTTGAGACAATTACAGACCCACAACTCCTTGAATGAAAAGGAGGCTGGGTCCCCTTTGAGGAAGGACCTTACTACACTGCCAAAAATTTATTCTGTTAACCTTTCTCCCAGGCTTCTCCAAAGGAACCTATGGCCTTTTGCAAGAGTGACTGTTCATTGGAAAAAAGGAAATAACCAGACTTTTCAGGGATTACTGGATACTGGCTCTGAATTGACACTAATTTCAGGAGACCCAAAATGTCACTGTGGCTCACCAGTCAGAATAGGGTGGATGAAGTTCAGGTTATCAATGTGGTTTTAGCTCAGGTTTATCTTACAGTGGATCTAACAGGTCCCTGAAGCCATCCTGTAGTGATTTCCCCAGTTTCAGAATGCATAATTGGGATAGATATACTCAGCAACTGGCAGAACCCCCACACTGGATCCCTGACAAGTGGAATAAGATCTATGATGGTAGGAAAAGCCAAGTGGAAGCCATTAAAACTGCCCCTACCTAGGAAAATAGTAAACCAAAAGCAATATCACATTCCTGGAGGAATTGCAGAGATTATTGCCACCATCAAAGACTTGAAGGATGCATGGGTGATGATTCTCACTATATCCTGCTTCAACTTTCCTATTTGGTTTGTGCAAAAAACAGATGAACCTTGGAGAATGTTAGTGGATTATCATAAATTTAACCATGTGGTGATGCCAACTGCAGCTGCTATATGGTTTCATTACTTGAGCAAATTAATACATCTCCTGGTTCCTGGTATGCAGCTATTGATCTGACCAGTTTTCTTTTCTTGATTCTGGTTTTCAAAGAAGAACACCAGAAGGTTTTGCCTTATGTCATAATTTAGTCCAAAGGGACCTTGATCACCTTTCCCTTCCACAAGACGTTACAGTGGTCCATTACATTGATAACATTATGCTGATTAGATCTTATAACAAAGAAGTGTTAATGACTCTGAACTTCTTGTTAAAACATTTGCATGCTAGAGGGTGGGAAATTAATCCCACAAAAATTCAGGTGCCTTCCACTTTAGTGAAATTTCTACAAGTTCAGTGATGTAGGGGCATGTCGAGATATTCCTTCTAAAATGAAGGATAAATCTGGACCCTCTCGCAACTAAAAAGAAGGCACAACCCCTGGTAGACCTCTTTGGATTTTGGAGGCAACATAGCCCTCATTTGGGTGTGCTACTCTGGCCTGTTTATCAAGTGACTCAAAGAGCTTCTAGTTTCGAGTGGAGCCCAGAACAAGAGAAGGCTCTGAAACAGGCTCAGACTGCCATGCAAGCCAATCTGCCCCTTGGGCCATATGATTCAGCTGATCCAATCGTATTTGAAGTGTCAGTTGCAGATAGGGATGCTGTTTGGAGTCTTTGGCAGGCCCCTATTGGTGAATCACAGGGCAGGCCCTTAGGATTTTAGAGTAAAGCTCTGCCTTCCTCTGCACATGAATAGTCTCCTTTTGAGAAAGAGATTTTGGCTTGTTACCTGGCTTTAGTAGAAACTGAAGGCTTAACCATGGGCTAACAAGACACCATGTGGCCTGAGCTACCCCTCATGAACTGGGTGTTGCCTGACCCACAGAGCCATTAAGTCCAATGTGCAAAATAGCACTCCAACATTAAATGGGAATGGTATATATGAGATCAGTCCCAAGCAGGACATAAAGGCACAAGTAAGTTGCATGAGGAAGTGGCCCAAATGCCCATGGTCTCCACTCCTGTCACATTACCTGCCCTCCGCCAGTCTGAACTTTTGGCCTCATGGGGAGTTCCTTACCATCCATTGACGAAAGAAGAAAAAACTTGTGCCTGGTTTACAGATGGCTCTGTGCAATATACAGGCACCACTTGAAAGTGGACAGTAGCAGCACTATATCTCTTTTCTGGGACCTCCCTGAAGGACAATGGTGAAGGAAAATTCTTCCAATAGGCATAACTCTGAGCAGTGTACCTGGCTGTTCACTTTACGTGGATAGAGAAATGGCCAGATGTGCGATTGTGTACTGATTCTGAGCTTTGGACAATGGTTTAGCTAGATGGTCAGAGACTTGGAAGGAACATGATTGGAAAATTGGAGACAAGGAGGTATGGGGAAGAGGTATGTAGATAGACCTCTTTGAATGGGCCAGGAAGTTAAGATAATTTGTCTCTCACAGGAATACTCATCAATGGGTGACCTCTGCAGAGGAGGATTTTAACAATAAAGTGGATAGGACAATGTGTTCTGTGGAAACCAGTCATCCTCTTTCCCGAGCTACTCCTGTCATTGCCCAATGGGCTCATGAAAAAAGTGGCCATGGTGGCATGAACAGAGGCAATGCATGGGCCCAGCGATATGGACTTCCACTCACCAAGGCCGACATGGTTACAGCCACTGCTGAATGTTCAATCTGCCAGCAGCAGAGACCAACACCGAGTCCCCAGTATGGCACCATTCTTTGAGGAGATCTGCTAGCAACCTGGTGACAGGACGATTACATTGAACCATTTTCATCATGGAAAGGGCAGTGTTTTGTTCTTACTGGGATAGACACTTACTATGGGTACCAATTTGCCTTCTTTGTATGCAATGCTTTTGCCAAAACTACCATCCTTGGAATTATAGAACACCTTATCCACTATCTTGTTATTCCACACAGCATTGCCTCAGGTCAAGGGACTCACTTCACAGCAAATGAAGTGTGCCAATGGGATCCTGGTCATGGATTTCACTGGTTCTCCTTCATCTTGAAACAACTGGCTTGGTAGAATATACACTTCACTGGTTTTGCTAATTTAGAGAACTCAGCCTAAGACATACAGTTATCACCAATTAGAAGATTTTGGATTCTTACATCCTTAGATGTGAGTGCATAAAAATTATACTGATTATACTGCATATTTTTTACCTAAAATAAATAGATTTGTTGATGAAGCCATATGGTTTACAAAATGCAAAACAGCCTATGAGCATATTTCAAGAACAGATATTAGATTAAATTTTGTAACATCTGTTTTAAAGTAAAAACAAAATAAAGATTTTGCTATCTACAAATCATAGGGCTATTTCAAGTTGCTGTAAGTGAACTTGTATCTCTATTCCATTTATTTCCTTAAAGTTAATATTGAAGTGCTTAATAAGAATAGATTTTTAATAAGTATTGGATATATGGAAAATTTAGAAAACATTTCTATTGTTGTTATGTGAAATTGATGACTATATAAAAGTGTGAACTCATTTTAATCAAGTGCTTCTTATGAGAAATATGCAATATAAAAATGCATAATTTAGAATTTTCATGTTGATTATACTATCCTTAAAAAAAGTAGACAAGGAGTTTAAAATCTCCAGAATTTTTATTTTCCTTGTTATAAAATAAGATTAAATTCACCTTCACCTAAGCAGGCATAGGAAATAAGCTAAAGTACATAGATTAACAAATCACTAACAACAAATGTTTCTAAAGTATAAACCTAATGAGTTTTAATAATTTATGCTAATTTATGTTTTCTGCTTAAGATAAAATAATATGATTTCATAAAATCATAATAGGAAATATTTATCCAGAAATCTTTATACCATTTCAAGCATATTCTTTTTATAAAATGAGTTCTCTTGGGTTGTATATTCATGCTTTTGCCACAATATGATATTGAGGTGTTTATTTAGCAAAATAATAAAATAAAGCACTTTAAACATATAAACTGTATGTGGAAACTCAAATTTCTTTGAAACTCAAGCTAGTTTTTCATTTTGCTTATTTTATTCCATTATTAAAGTAATATACAAGACTTAGGAAGCACAACTCAGTTTTCCAGGGACTACACTGCAAGTGTTGAATTTTGCAATGGCTCCATTGTCCCTTTCATCAGTGCCTGCTTGAGCCCTTTTTTCTGTCACATTTTCCCATGTAGTTCCCAACTTCACGTGGTTGCTTAGCTTGCAATCTCTTTACTTTCTAACTTCCAGAAAATCACCTGAAGCAACATTTGTTCCTAAATCCTCTTTGATGTTATCAATGGTAGTTATTTTTCTTGATGGTTGCCGTCTGATGTAAATTATCCTTATTGATTTCTTCTTCTTGGGCAAGAAACAATTTGTGGCCTCATTGGATATTCCTTGAGCTATTCTGCTCACACAGATCTTCAATACTGTCCATCTCTATAATTTATTCCCATAGTTCCGTCTTGTACCATTTCTATAGAGGGAAATGAGTATACAGACACTGTAGTATTTTTCCAGAAGCATTAGTTGGACTCCTCTGCAGACACAGGAGAAACTCAGAAGGTATAGAATGTTTATGAGTACTGACTTTACAGTCCTACCATGTCTTTGCCTCTTATTTACTTTATAACTTCTCTATGTCTCAGAATTTACATTTATAAGATGAAAAATAATATATACGTAAGCTTTTATGCAGAAAAAAAAAAGTAAGTGCTCTAAGTATTGCAAAGATGATGAGCTTTAAGAAATTACGTACTTTGATAACTATTGGGGTGACTACTTTTTAGGATCACTGCCAGCTTTCAGAGAATTTGAATGTTACTACTCCCAGTGAGGTCAGAATTGTACAAAAACACCATTATGGTCAGAAGTGTCTAAAGTACCAAATGGAGCAGATTCTCAGAAAAAAATCTTTGTGTTTTGGACCTGTGTGTGTTCGCATCACTGATGACAGAAGGATGATACCCTTTCTTTCTCTTCTGTTTCCGTTCACCCGTTGGAGGATATTTGAGTTGGTTCCAGTTTTTCGTGATTCTGAATCAAGCTGCTATAAACATTCATTTACAGTTTTTTTAATTTTATTTTTTATTGCTTTAAATATGCAAGAGTGGGGTTGCCAGTTCATGCTGTTGTTGTTGTTGTTAGTTGTGGTTGAGTTAGCACCCTATTCATGACAACCCCAGGCACAAGTGAACAAACCCTGCCCAGTCCTGTGCCA
This sequence comes from Elephas maximus indicus, assembly GCF_024166365.1. Classification (NCBI taxonomy): domain Eukaryota; kingdom Metazoa; phylum Chordata; class Mammalia; order Proboscidea; family Elephantidae; genus Elephas; species Elephas maximus. Next base: position 160,379,216 of record NC_064819.1, read on the forward strand.
TCCCCATAATCTCTTGGGGAGCAGACCATTGTAATCCACAAAGTTTTCATTGGCCGATTTTCGGAAGTAGATCTCCAGGCCTTTTTTCCTAGTCCACCTTAGTCTGGAAGCTCTGTTGAATCCTGTTCAGCATCACAGCAACATACAAGCCTCCACTGACAGATGGATGGTGGCTGTGTTTGAGGTGCATCGGTCAAGAATCTAACTCAGGTCTTCCACACGAAAAGTGAGAATTCTACCAGTGAACCATCATTGCCCTCAAGGGTCATGTAGCAAGTGTATATTTAACTTTATAAGAAATCCTCAAACTCTTTTCCAGGGTGGTTGTGCCATTTTGCATTCCCACCAGTAATATATGAGATTTTCCATTGTTCCACATCCTCACAAGTGTATTCGTATCACCAGAATTTTTTTTTTAATTTTAACCATTCTTAATAGGTGTGTGGTATCATCAACTTTTTTAAAAAAAAATGTCAAATCCCAAAATATTATACTGTGTAATGTCTCTACAACTTTCAATTACAGTGTCTTACAAAATCATTTCCTTTTCAATATAATTTATGTAATATATAAATATTATATATATCTAAGTACTTGGTAAAATCAAATTTGCAATTGAAAGGAGATGGCAGCTAAAGTCACTGTAAATATCTCATGCCATGGAAATAACTGTACTGATCTTTAGAAAATAACCAGAATTACTCCTACAAGATTTTGGGGGATCACATTTACTTTGAGATTTAATGTAAGTGAAGCAAGTTTTACATTTAAAAAGAACAAACTAACAAACACCAAATACCTTCTAAGTTCATATTGACTATTACCATGGATTCAGCCTCCAATCAATGAAATTTAGATACTTAAAAATAAGATAAATTCATTGTCCTTTTTGTTTTTATCGAGGCATTTAACATTTTGTAGAGATAACCTTACAGATGGGTGTGTAATACAACAATAATAAATAGATTCTAAAATCTGTATCTTTGCTTCCAAAAATTTGTTTTAAAAATAATCATTCAGAACCAAAAAGATTAACTGAAATGAAACTAGGAGATCGGCACATTGAGAAAAATCATAGAACTTATTAATTTTATCAAAGTAATTACTAAGACTCATATTTTACAAAGGAGTTGGATGGATTGAAATCTCAAATTGATTGCAAGCCAGTATTGATGCTAAACAGTGGTACAAGTCTCATCTGGTAAAACTTCACATGTGTAAAAAGATAAGCTGTGATCTGAAAAGAGATGAAGTGAAGGACAATCAATACTCATTCTTTTGTTGTGGATTTTGAAAGAAATCCGGAAATAATTGTGCATACGGCACTGAAATCCTCAACTATTTTTAGGTCCCTGAAAAGGATGTCAAATTAAAAATTAATTTGATCAGAGATCCAGTCAAGGTGATTCCTATGTCTAGTAAGAGGATATGTAAATAAATTCAGAAAAATGTAGACTTATTTCAGTATTAGGAAAGATAGTACTAACGGGATTACCGTTGTTGTGACTCAGGCCTCTCTGGAGATAAGGAAAGTCATTTTAAATCATTGGAGTAGTTGCAATGTCAAGATGTTTGAAAAAAAAAATCTCTGCCTATCCAAAGTCTTTCTTTCTCTCACCTTTATAAACTCAGTTCTTCCCGATGGAATGCCAATAGAATTAATTTTGGCTAAAAATGGAGGTAATGAGAGTTGAGACTAGCTTTGGGTTTTAAGGAAACATTTAATGACTATGCAGGGCAGTGGTGGGGGGCGGTATGCTCAGGGGTTAAGTGCATTGTCTTTGGAGCCAGATTTGTAGGTCTAAATTCTGGCTCCAACACTTACCACATGGCGTGGCCCAGGATGGGCTATATGACCTCTTGTAGCTTAAAGCCTCAGATTTTTCATGTGAGATAAAAGTAACCAAAATATAGGCTTAAGAGGAGGATACATGAGAGAATCCACTTGAAGTTCTTAGTGTATAGTAAGTGTTCAAGCAACATTATCAGTTTTGATGTTATGCGTATTATTCCCACAGATGCAAAGCAGTCTGCCAGGCTGGATATTTTCCAGTTGCTTTTATTTCCTTACTGACAGAGTTGTCTGATTTGAATAAAAAATATAAAATATATACAATGCAACCTGGTGAGCATATGCTATGCCAGCTCACATATAACAAACAGGATGCTAACCTGTGAAACTTGTGAGGCTCCATGTAATTAAGATAAGCTAATACAAATCAGTAAAACTGTCACCTGGATTTTCTGTTCTATTGTGTTTATTTTGTTTTGTTTTTGGCAAATTCACCACATTTGCTCCTAAAATCTTTGAAGTTTGCAGTGAGTTCTTATCTACCATATTGCTGACAGGGTCTCAAGTTTGTTTTTCTTTAGTTTTCTTTCTCTTTAAGAACCTGTTTACCAAATATCAGCTTCCCAAGTATTATTTGATGCTGTACCTGGTTTAGAGTACAAATAATATCATATTTTCCCATAAACCACCAAGATTGCTGCAAAGTGGTACAGCTGTTGTGGAAAACATTATGATGGTTTCTCAGAAAACTAAAAAGAGGACTACCATATGACCCAGCAATTCCACTGCTAGGAATATACCCAAGAAACCTGCACGCAGTGACTCTAACAGACATATGTACACCAATGTTCATTGAGCATTACTCACAATAGCCCAAAAGTGGAAACAACCTAAATGCCCATCAATGGATGAATGGATAAACAAAATGTGGTACATAAAACGGAATACTACTAAGTCAGAAAGAGAAATGAAGTCTTGATACATGCTACAACATGAATGAAGCTTGAAGACATGATGCTAACTGAAATAAGTCAATCACAAAAGAAAAAATATTGTATGATCTCACTTACATAGAAAGACAAGAACAGGCAAATGTATAGAAATCAAAGTTTATTAGTAGTTACCAGGGGTGGGAGGCAGGGGTAAAAAGGGGTTATTGCTTACGGAGCACTGAGTTTTAGCACAGCTGATCAGTGAAATTGCTGTCCAGAAGTTGTATACTTGTAAAAAGTTGAACTGGCAAAAGTTGTATAATAGATGTCTTAATTATCTAGTGCTGCCATAACAGAAATACCACAAGCGGATGGCTTTAACAAAGAGAAATTTATTTTCTCACAGTCTAGTAGGTTACAAGGCCAAATTTAGGGTGTCAGCTCCAGAGGAATGCTTTCTGTCTCTGTCAGCTCTGGAGGAAGGTCCTTGTCCTCAATCTTCCCACGGTCAAGGAGCTTCTCAGGCACAGGGACCCCATGTCCAAAGGACACTTTCAGCTCCGGGTGCTGCTCTCTTGGTGGTATGAGTTCCCCAACTCTCTGCTTGCTTCCCTTTCCTTTTGTCTCTTGAGAGATAAAAGGTGGTACAGGCCACACCCCAGGAAAACTCCCTTCCTTAGATCAAGGAGGTGACCTGAGTAAGGGTGGTGTTACAATCCCACCCTAATGCTAACAACATAAAATTACAATCACAAAATGGAGGGCAACCACACGATACTAGAAATCATGGCCTAACCAAGTTGACACATATTTTTTGGGGGACACAATTCAATCCATGACAGATGTATTTACCAAAAAAAAAAAAAAAGAGTAGCTGCTGAGGCAGCTTATGGGTTTTGATTTCTTGGTTTGGAGATGTAAGATCATGGGCCAGCCAAATTAATTGACTTAATATCATGTTTAGTGCCTCTGTTCCATCTCCTAGGTCGTTGTATTAAAGCTCCTAAGCGGCCATCCAAGATACAATTTGTCTTTACTCACCTGGAGCAACAGGGGAGGAAGGAGAGTTAGGAATCCCCCTCCCCATTGCCATCAAGTCGATTCCGACTGATAGCGACCCTATAGGACAGAGTAGAACTGCCCCATAGGGTTTCCAAGGAGCACCTGATGGAATCGAACTGCTGACGTTTTGGTTAGCAGCAGTAGCTCTTGACCACTATGCCACCTGTGTTTCCGAGTCAGGAGTAGGAGGAAGAAACGGAATGTGTGGCTAATTGCATCCATGACCAACTGCCTCCTTTTCATGAGACCAGAAAACCTGGATGGTGCCCAGTTACCACTACTAAACACTTTGATTAAGGATTCTATGGGAGAATCCTTATCAAACAAGAGAAATTGCAGAACATAATTTCAAATTCTCATGGAATCCAGACTTCCTGGAGCCTTGGAGGCTGAATGAACCCCTGAAATTATTGCCCTGAGGTAACCCCTAAACCAAAATTATCCCCCAAAGCCATCTTAAAACCAAATAATATTTCAGTTTAACTAGTAAAGTACTTCTGCCTTGAGCATTGTGCTGTTTTAAGAACTATCTATATGGGATCAAATTGACAACAGCAACTCAAAAGATTAGATAGGGAACTTAGGGGGCAATGAGTTTATGTTAATGAGTGAGGAACTATTTGGAAATGGAAGGTAAGAATGGTTGTACAACAAGAACATAATCAATGTTGTTGAATTGTGCATGTAGAAATAGTTGAATTGGTCTATGTTTTGCTGTGTATTTTCTTAAGAACAATAAAAAACAAAATAATCCATAAAATTATAAAAAATCAAGATTGAAATATAAATAAAATAATATTCCTATTTTATGTAGAAAATGGGCATTCAACTAGTAGATAAAAATGTAATGTGAAGAAATCTTCACAATGGACATGTATCAGGCTTTATATCAATTCATATTAAGGACCTTTTGTGATAATCGACCCACAAGAGTAGTATCACAAACACAAATCAAGCATTATTTGATGTCAGAAAGATATTTCAGTGCCCCAGTTTCAAATTTAGATTAATACATTACAGAAAATTAAACTTTGGGGACTATGGGCCTCACCCCATAGTGTTTAAAGATTTTTTTCTTTTTAATGTAAGCTTCAGTTAATATTTTTAACATATTTAGTTATTATTTAATCATAATCTAGGGGAATCTGGGATATATTAATGACACTGAAATTTAACAATAATATAATCTATGTCATTGTCATCTAGGAAATTATTGTCTAAGATGGCTTAGTCTCCACATTTCTCATAATTATTTTGCATTTCATTTTTTTGTCTGTAGTTTTGTGCAGATTCTGTGATTTGATTTCTGTCTCTTATATCACAGTCAGCTTACCGTGTTTTTCAAACTGACGTTCTCCATCACTGGTTGCTATATGTAAGCGATTGAAGGTGATGTTTTTGATGGTGAAAGATGGCTTTATTGCCTAGAACTAAGTAATGTCTGAATTCTGCTCTGCCAATCACCTTTAACACCACCCTGCTCCCCAGTGAGTGCAAGAAGCCAAGGAAGCTATTTACAAAAAACACTTGCTGAATAAGAATCAAAGCACCACATTAAAACACTACCTAAATGTTGGAAACCTCGACACGCACTTGTATCATAAAGTCCAGGGTGGGGAAAGAAGGAGATTCATGGATAAGGGTGAAGTAAGGCTTTCTATTTACTTCTGTGTTCAAATTTAAATCTTACAACCATCATACTCAGGCTCACCTGTGGAAGAAAAGATAAATATCGACGACTAATCTCTGTAACCAGTCATGAGGATGGCATAGGACTGGCCAGCATTTTGTTCTGTTGCACATGGGATTTCCATGAATCAGCTGTCAGCTTGACAAGCAGCTAACAACAACAGTGATAAGCGTAGAAAATTCTTAGAAAATCACCCTCCTTGATGAGGGTGGGATGGTAGAGTAATAAAAAAGGGTGGGTCATAGTCCTCACTGATGAAGAGCCTTATCTAGGACTGCTCACAGAATGGATGCAGAATGAAAACACTTGTGTACTGCCTTTTAACAACAGTGATCCTACCCACTTAAAATTACTGTTCCAAGTATTTGGGAATCCGACCAATCAAAATGAGAATGTGTCTTCCATTGAGAGTGATTTAGGAAAGAAAAGGTGGAAGCTTCTGGAGGCAATATTGCAGAGAGGCTCCTTTTTTGGTGAACAAAGTAAACACTGTTGTCATTGTTTCTGAGATATGGATAATTTTTTATATATATATATATCTATATATTTTTAATTAAGTTGAATAAAACCAGTTTACCTCAAGAGAAATTAAGTGGCTTTTTGCATTTTTATAAAGGCATATACTGCAACCAGAATAGGACCTTGGTGGCATAGTGGTATAAGTGTTCAGCTGCGAAACTAAAGGTCAGCTGTTCGAACCCACCAGCCTTTCAGTGGGAGAAAGACGTGGCAGTCTGTTTCCATAAAGATTTACAGCCTTGGAAACCCTATGGGGGCAGGTCTACTCTGTCCTATAGGGTCACTATGAGTCAAAATCCAGTCGAGGACAATGGATTTGTTTTGTTTTGTTTTCTGCAACCCAAACTCATAGCATGTTTGGTGCTTCTTAATGGGTATTAAAAGGATATGAGTGGGCCTGGCCTAGTCCAAAGCAGTGCAGAATTTCTGAGTCGTCTTGCAGGGCAAGGAGAAATCAGGAAGATGTATGACTTTGATGCAACTAGGAGTTTTGTGGCAGGTCTAGGTGTTTCCCATTGTATAATAACACTTATCATAATTGGACAGTAAAATAGTGTTGAGAGTTTTTACACGATCACATGATTCAGGTTAGTGTTGTCTTAAGCTCTTTAAATACAATGTATCTTGTATTTAAATATACAAATCTTCCCATTGATCACAGAATCTTCTTATTCTTTCCAAAAGGCTGTTGAAAATACAATTGTCCTAGCTGAAGAAGGGATTAAGGAGGACTCACACTTGTGTATCCTACATGACTATATGGTTAAACTCCTGCTCTCTCAGTGAATTCTTCGATATGCAGTTGACACCAAGTGTTATATTGCCGTTTTGACTCTGCAGTTCATTTTAAACTCAAATTGAAAGTGTCCATAGCTTGGATGCAGGACTCAGAGGGCTGAAAATAGACCCGGAAGTCTGAAAAGAGAGGAAGAAAATAGCAAAAGGGCTAGTTTGCAGAAAATACTTACTGCTGAACAAAGTCATAAAGAAAACAACATGAACATTAACAGTAAAATCAATTAAGTTTCTTTACCTTTGAAAATCTGAAAAATACCTAGGAATGTGCAAATAAACTGTCAGAGCAGGCTGAGCAGGAGTCGCTTACCTAGGGAATTTTAGAAGCTGGGAAATAAAGTCTGAGCAACAGTGTTACAGGGATGGGAGAAGAGAAGGGGAGAGATAGCAGGTCAGGTGAGATGGATCGGAAAGGCTTTTCTCATCCATCCCCGAGTTAGTGTGTGCTTGTGTGCTTTATGTGAGAGATGGGAGTGCGCTAGCTATGTATTGCAAAGCACTCAGGTTGTGTCTTAAGTCACAGAAGTCATTCTCATGCATGCAACAAAATTTCCAGAAAATTAAAACAGTCTATAGCTAGAAGCAAGCATGGCGAGACTTCATCTCACATACTTTGGACATGTTATCAGGAGGAACCAGTCCCTGAAGAAGGGCATAATGCTTGGTAAAGTAGAGTGTCAGCAAAAAAGGGGAAGGCCCTCAACAAGGTGGTTTGCCACAGTGGCTGCAAGAGTGAACTCAAGCGTAGCAGCAACTGAGAGCATGGTGCAGGACTGGGCAGTGTTTCCTGCTGTTATACATAGGGTCTTTATGAGTCAGAACCAACTGATGTAAGCCAACAACAACAACAACATAACCTGAACAGAGAAGCAAGGGGACCTGACTTCCTGAATGCAAAATCGAGAGTGTAAAATTTTCAGTGGTTAAGGATAAGTTTAGCACATTTTAAAGTTTAAGGTCACTTGTTGTTGTTGTTAGGTTCTGTCGAGTCGGTTCCGACTCATAGCAACCATATGCACAGCAGAATGAAACACTGCCTGGTCCTGAGCCATCCTTACAATCATTGTGCTCATGGTTGCAGCCACTGTGTCAATCCACCTCTTTGAGGGTCTTCCTCTTTTCCGCTGACCCTGTACTCTGCCAAGCATGATGTCCTTCTCCATGGGCTGATCCCTCCTGACAACATGCCCAAAGTATGTAAGATACAGTCTCTCCACCCTTGCTTCTAAGGAGCATTCTGGTTGAACGTCTTCTAAAACAGATTTGTTCATTCTTTTGGCAGTCCATGGTATATTCAATATTCTTCGCCAACATCACAATTCAAAGGCATCAATTCTTCTTCGGTCTTCCATATTTATTGCCCAGCTTTCACATGCATATGATGCGATTGAAAATACCATGGCTTGGGTCAGGCGCACCTTAGTCTTCAAGGTGACATCTTTGCTCTTCAACACTTTAAAGAGGTCCTTTGCAGCAGATTTACCCAGTGCAATGCATCTTTTGATTTCTTGACTGCTGCTTCCATGGCTGTTGATCGTGGATCCAAGTAAAATGAATCCTTGACAACTTCAATCTTTTCTCCATTTATGATGATGTTGCTCATCAGTCCAGTTGTGAGGATTTTTGTTTTCTTTAGGTCGAGGTGCAATCCGTACTGAAGGCTGTGGTCTTTGATCTTCATTAGTAAGTGCTTCAAGTCCTCTTCACTTTCAGTAAGCAAGGTTGTATCATCTGCATAATGCAGGTTGTTAATGAGTCTTCCTTGAATCCTGATGTCCCGTTCTTCTTCATATAGTCCAGCCTCTTGTATTATTTGCTCAGCATACAGATTGAACAGGTATGGTGAAAGAATACAACTTTGATGCACATCTTTCCTGACTTTAAACCAATGAGTATCCCCTTCTCTGTGCGAACAACTGCCTCTTGATCTATGTAAAGATTCCTCATGAGCACAATTAAGTGTTCTTTAATTGCCATTCTTTGTAATGTTACCCATAATTTGTTATGATCCACACAGTCGAATGCCTTTGCACAGTCAATAAAACACAGGTAAACATCCTTCTGGCATCCTCTGAAGGTCACTTAGGAATTCTCAAAATCTATAGGCAGTCCGATTGACATAGCATATAGTATTTTCCCAAATTAAAATTCTTAGTACCAACCTGGTGTATGCAAGCCATCCATCAGTAGTGAAGAAGTTTAGGTAAGCTATTTTCATGTATGAGATTCTAAAGATTAGAAAAAATATTAATAATATAAAACACAAATTAGGTTTTATCTTGAAAATACATTTAGTAATAAGTACTAATGAAGAGGGTAGATTTTCATTTGACCCCACTTGCTCAGCCAATTGCTTGACATACACTAATGACTGCTCACGTATTGATGTATGCACACATATTTTTCAGAATAAAAGCTCGCCTTGTAGAAAGAGCTATAAAATATACAACAATCTTAGGTTAGCAGTTATACTATAAATGCTGTAAAAAAGGATTTTACAAATACAGTCTTGCATATTAGATTCTTTCATTTACTTAAACCAAATTCTGGACATTTAGATTTGAAACTTGAATTTTAATAAAATGTCTAATGTTCAATGAGACACTGTTCTAGGGGGACGAATGTTGTTATTAAGAGCAAGATTGTCCTACAGTCACATTTAATATATGACTTTAGTAATTTAGTACCTGACTATGAATTTTGTTTCTCTTCCATTTTTAATATGTTTTATGAAAAATAAGAGTAAGATGTTTTAGTAAAGGAGATGAAATAAAGTAATCTATTCTCTCAGCTCTGCTGTTTTGTTTGGGAAATTACCTGAGTCACTCTTGACTAAAGCCCAGATGCTAACATTCTTATGGTCTCCTTGCCTTTTAGATCACAAAATACACATTCTTTACAGGGACTAAAGATTCCTGTAAACTATATCTCAAAACTCTCAATAGCATAATTTTGGTTATTTAAAATACAAAATCTGTAATGTCTTTAACAATATATGCTTTTGTAAATTTCTCTAATGCGTGGATTTAAAAAAAACAAACCCATTGCCTTCAAGTAAATTCCAACTAGTAGCGACACAACAGAGTAGAATTGCCCCATAGGGTTTTCAAGGAGTGGCTGGTGGATTCAAACTGCGGACCTTTTGGTTAGCAGCCAAATGCTTAAGCACTGTGCCGCCAGTACTTTTTAATATCTCCTTCTTTAGATTCACTGGAGGCAGAACTATCATTAAGGAAAAAAAATATTTTAAAAAGTTTTTCACTTATCTTATGAATCAAAAATAATTAACTATCAGTTCAGGATAAAACTTATGTGAGTTTGGTTGTTCATTTAATATCAGGGACAATATTTTTGGTCTGTGTAATATATATTATGGAATCTAAGTACCCCATTCCATGGAAACTCTGTTCATTCCTGGATGCCTGCCCACTCCCTGCCCTATAGGCATATGACCAAGGTCTGTCTTTCTCCATTTTCTCAGCTCTGGGTTGTTAATAAAATAATGAATATGTACCATAAGATGGGCCAGTCAGAGCCCTCTAGTCGTTTTGCCACCACATGGAGAAAAGAACAGATAAAAGATGCTGAGAGAGACGCAGAACACTAATGGCATCATTTGCGCTGTTGGATTGAATTAGTCTACTTGCAGGCTTTTCAGTTATGGAAGCCAAAGAGTTTCCCTTTTGTGTATATCAGCTTGAGTTGATTTTTCAGTGACTTGCATCCGCAAGAGTCCTAATGATTATACTCAAAATATTTGTTAAATGCCTTTTATAACGCAAACACTTTGTGAAGCATTGAGAGCCAACTAAATATGATGGAGTTTCATCTCTCCAGAACAATAGTTCTTAACCATTATGGCCGTCTTGTCTTTTAGGTAATAAGTTATAATCAAATAATTTTGTGATAAATTGTAAAATATTGAAAATAATTTATTACTAAAAATAGTTAAAATTTTTCATTTGTGCAGGAATTCTTAGTACATTAGTATTAGTTCAAGAATATTTCTATATACCGTCATTTTCATTTTCTCTTCTTGTATTGAGTAACACTTTCGTGAGTGTTAAAAATCTACTGCTAGACCTTTTACAGTTTTATCTTGATGTCATGGTGGAAATGACTGTTTCAGAAGTTACAGTTAAGAAAAAGAAGACTGTTATATTAACAAATCATATACACCCTTCCATTCACCCCACTCTATCCCACCCTACCTTTTACTCTGTTCTTTCAACCACTCTGCAGAAAATCAGTGCTCTTATATTTCTGCCAACACTTCTGGGGATTCCCAGGTGAGGCTGTCTCACAGTGTTCATGAAGCAAGATCATATTGTCTTAAACTTTGAACTTCCCGCTGGTGCCATGGTGACTACTGCTCTCTAAGCCTCTCAAGTCATGACACTGGAGCCAATATGCCACAGATCACTCCACCAAATATCCAGCAATAGAAATGTTAGAATTACAAATTTAAACAACAAAAAAAAATTGTAACCTTTAATGTAATAATTGTGTCAGATAAGAATAATTACCAATGCTTACTAGGCACATAGCTGCCCAGATGGTCATTGGAAAATTCCTCCAATGTTTCTATATGTTTGACTTTTTTTTTTTCCAAAATAAAATAAAAGCATATAAAAGAGAAAACCCTCTTATCAGAATTGCTATCTTGGGAATATATCCTGTTCAAAAAAATTTTTTTTAATGAGATAGAAAAAAATTTTTTCTTTTCCAGTTAATCTACATCCAAAGGAGATTTTCCAAATACATTTCTAATATATATAGTCCCCTTCCTCTATTTTCTGGATTTTCCGTAGAGGACATGGTTGCAAATGCTAAAATCATTGTGTGAGAGTTGTTGGAGAACAGAAAATCCCTACCTCTTCAAGGTACAACCTCAGAGACTATTAATTTTTTAAAAGGAAAATATGATTCTTTACATTTGGGAGATTTGGCAGCCAAATTTTTAACAATCAGTGGTAGGACTATCTGATATAATATGTTCATTAAGGTGAAACAATAAAAGATATACAATATCACCTATGTACCACTCTTGCCAAAAAGATTAAACTAAATCTACTCATTAAGAAAAATCCAAGATGGGACACTTCTAAACAGACTAATGGCCTGGAATCATCCAAAAATACAACGTTATGAAAAAATACAAGACTATGCAGTAGTTCAACATCAAAAGACACTGAATAAACATAATAAAATATAATTTGCTAACCATAAACTGGATACTGGATTTTACAAAAAGAGTCTAGAACACATTTTACGAACAATCAGAAAATTTTGAATACGAACCCTGTGCTGTTATTAGGTGCCATCCAGTCTGTTCCAACTCATAGCGACCCTATGTACAGCAGAATGAAACCCTGCCCGGTCCTGCGCCAACCTCACCATTGTTATGTTTAAGCCCATTGTTGCAGCCACTGTTGGCTCCATCTTGTTGCGAGTCTTCCTCTTCTTCGCTGACCCTCTATTTTACTAAGCATTATGTCATCCTCCAGGGACTAGTCCCTCCTGGAAACATGTCCAAAGTATGGGAGATATAGTCTCACCATCTGTGCTTCTAAGGACCATGCTGGTTGTACTTCTTCTAAGACTTCTACCTGTCTTTTTAATGACCTCTTACTTTCTTCATGTATGATACCCTTGATGTCCTTCCACAGCTCATCTCATCTTTGGTCATTAGTGTTCAACACATCAAATCCATTCTTGAGATGGTCTCTAAATTCAGGTGAGATATACTCAAGATTCGTTGCTTTGGCAGTCCATGGTACATTCAATATTCTTCACCAACACCACAATTCAAATGCGTCAATTCTTCAGTCTTCCTTATTCATCGTCCAGCTTTCACATGCATAGGAGGTGATTGAAAACATCATGGCTTGGGTCAGGTGCACCTTAGTCTTTAAGGTGACATTGACATCTTTGCTTTTCAATGCCTTAAGGAAGTCTTTTGCAGCAGATTTGTGCAAGCCAATGCATATTTTGATTTCTTGACTGCTACTTCCATGAGTGTTGATTGTGGATCAAAGTAAAATAAAATCCTTTACAACTTCAATCTTTTCTCTGTTTGTCATGATGTTTCTTATTGCACCAGTTGTCAGGATTTTTTTTTTTTTTTTTTTTTTTTATGTTGAGAAGTAATCCATACTGAAGGCTGTGGTCTTTGATCTTCATTAGTAAGTGCTTCAGCAAGCAAGGTTGTGTCATCTGCATAACGCATGTTGTTAATGAGTCTTCCTCCAATCCTGATGCCCCATGATTCATGTAGTCCAGCTTCTCGGATTATTTGTTCAGCATACAGTTCGAATAGATGTGGTGAAAGGATACAACCCTGACACACAACTTTCCTGACTTCAAACCACGCAGTGTCTCCTAGTTCTATTCAAATGCAGCTCCTTGATCTATGTACAGGTTCCTCATGAGCACAATTAAGTTTTCTGGAATTCCCATTCTTTGAAATGCTATCCATAATTTGTTATGATCCACATAGTCCAAAGCCTTTGCATAGTAAATAAAATACAGGTAAACATCCTTCTCGTATTCTCTGCTTTCAGCCAGTATCCATCTATCATCAGCAATGATATCCCTGGTTCTGCATCCTCTTCTGCATCTGGCTTGAATTTCTGGCAGTTCCCTCTCGATACACTGTCTGCAGACACTTTTGAATGATCTTCAGCAAAATTTTACTTGCTTGTGATATTGATGATATTGTTGGATAATTTCCACATTCAGTGGGATCACCTTTTTTGGGAATATGCATAAATATAGATCTCTTCCAGTCAGTTAGCTAGGTAGCTGCCTTCCAACTTTCTTGGCATAGAAAAGTGAATACTTCCAGCTGTGCATCCATTTCTTAAAACATCTCAACTGGTATCAATTCCTGGAGCCTTCAGTGCAGCTTGGACTTCTTCCTTTCAGTACCATTGGTTCCTGCTCATATGGCACCTATTGAAATGGTTGAATGTCGACCAATTCTTCTTGGTATAGTGACTTTGTGTATTCCTTCCATCTTCTAATATTTCCTGCATCTTTTAACATTTTCCCCATAGAATCCTTCAGTATTGCAACCCGAGGCTTGAATTTTTTCTTCGGTTCTTTCAGCTTGAGAAATGCTGAGCTTCTTCTTCCGTTTTGGTTTTCTATCTCTAGGTCTTTGCACATGTCATCATAATACTTTTTTTTGTCTTTTCATGTTGCCCTTTGAAATCTTCTGTTCAACTCTTAACCATTTCTTCCTTTCAGTTTGGCTACTCAACATATAAGAGCAAGTTTCAGAGTCTCTTCGGGCATCCACCTTGGTCTTTTCTTTCTTTCCTGTCTTTTTAATGACCTCTTACTTTCTTCATGTATGATGTCCTTCCACAACTCATCTGACCTTTGTCATTAGTGTTCAACGCATCAAATCCATTCTTGACATGGTCTCTAAATTCAGGTAGGACATACTTAAGGTCGTACTTTGGCTTTCATGGCTTTGTTCTAAATTTCTTCAGTTTCAATTTGAACTTGCATATAAGCAATTGATGGTTTGTTCTGTAGTTGGCCCCTGGCCTTATTCTGACTGATGATATTGAGCTTTTCTGTTGTCTTTTCCCACAGATGTAGTAGATTTGATTCCTGTGTATTCCTCTGGCGAGGTCCATGTGTATATTTTCTGTTTATGTTGGTGAAAAAAAGTATTTGCAATGAAGAAGTCCTTGGTCTTGCAAAATTCTATCATGTGATCTCTGGCATCATTTCTATCATTGAGGCAGTATTTTCCAACAACCAATTCTTCTTCTTTGTTTCCAACTTTTGCATTCCAATCCACAGTAATTATCAATGCATTCTGATTGCATGTTTGATCAATTTCAGACTGCAGAAGTTGCTAAAAATCTTCAATTTCTTCATCTTTGGCCTTAGTGGTTGATGTGTACATTTGAATAAAGTAATATTCTTATTAACTGGTCTTCTTTGTAGGCATATGGATATTATCCTATCATTGACAACATTGTGCTTCAGGGTAGATCTTGAAATGTTCTTTTTGAGGATGAATGCAGTGACATTCCTCTTCAAATTGTCTTTCCCCTCATAGTAGACCGTATGATTGTCCTATTCGAAATGGCCAATACAAGCCCACTTCAGCTCACTAATGCCTATGTTATTGATGTTAATGTGTTCCATTTCATTTTTAACAATTTCCAATTTTCCCAGATTTATACTTCGTATATTCAGGGACCCTGTAGTAGGTGACATTTTTAAACTTGTGTTAATCTTCTTAGATGTGACATTGGTATAGTGGTTATAAAGAAGAGTGTTCTTAGGAGAGTCATGCTGACATATTTACAGGAAAATTATTGGATTCTGCAAATTACTTTCAAATATTTCAACAAAAAAGTATGTGTATTTAGGCAAAGAAAATAATTTTGAGAAAATATTATAGTTTGGATCCAGCTGAATACTAGGTGCCTTGGTGATCATTTTAAAATTCCTCCAATGTTTCTTATGTTTAACTTTTCTTTTTCCCTCAAAATAAAAATTTGTAAAATGAAAAACCTCTTCTATCTTGAGAATATAGCCTTTTTTAATGAAATAGAAATCTTTTTTTTTTTTTTTGGTGACTCTACATCCAAAGGAGATTTTGCAAATACTGTTCTAATATGTATAGTTGTCTCTCTCTATTTGCTGAATTCTCTGAAGAGAAAATTGGTTGCAAAGCTGAAGCCTAAATTAAGAGGCATTACTAGAAATAAACTATTTCTGAAATATTTTCTACTGGGTTTGCTCTAATAAAGATGTTAAGGGATAATCCAGTTGCAAATATTCATCTCCAAATTACTCAACTCCCCCCCCCCCCCCCCGCCGCCCCAGGAGTTCTTTCAGGGTTTGAGGTGCAAGAGAAAAAAAAAAAATCAAAGAGCAGAAATCAAGCATGACTGGATTTTGGGGACTCAAATGACATCATGAGAATTTGGTCTTTTTTCCCTCCATATCTTAGCTTTGCTTTCTTTGTGTTGCTTGGGTTGTCAGGTTGGCTCTTCCCTCATGCTGGACAGATGTCTTTCAGCAGCTCCAGTCTCATGTCTATCCTCTCACAACCCTAATAGCTGAAGAAAGTTTCTCTGGCTCCTTGAATAGATTTCTGTCTGCTCGGATCATTCTTTCTTGGATCTAATACCAATCCTGAAGAATTCCCCATGGCCAGGGGCACGTGAGTATCTGATTTACTGGGCTTACATTGCCCAAATTTAAAACAGTGACATTGTATAGCATCTGAGCCTCTTTATCAGAGAAAGGAGAGGTTATTTCTTGAAATTAGGATTCCCTTAACATAAGAAGAAGGAATCAGTGATGGGAAGGCAAAAATGACAGCTGTTAACTGTAAGCACCATGGCCATTTCTGGACTCCTGCATCACATATTTTATTTTGTTATTTTCTTCACTTTTTGTGACTTCCAAGAAGCTACAAGAACAATCTTTGGGGATTTAAAATTTCTCTTCTAATTAGTATTCTTCCATATATTTTTATTCTTATAGGATGAACCATCTTTGATTACAAATTTCTTGATTTCACATTCATCTTTACTGAGCTGAACACATTTGCTATTTGCTGTGGTTCATTATAAATTATAAATCTTTCTGTATTAATTTGTTTCTCATTAGCTTTTATGTATTAAATTTCTAGTCATATTTCTACAAAGTTATATTAATATTAAGGGTGAGATACTAACCTCCAAAGCAAAGCTACTGATTCAAGGATAATGCATTTTTAATAGAGAACAAAGTTGTCACAGTAATATATTAATCTCCTGGAGCATAAGGTGGCTTTTACTCTTGTAACAACATATATCCATCATGTTTGCCCTTCATTAGTGAAATAAAATAGTCCTTGATGAGCATGAAAGGGCACTACATTATAAACTATCACTGCCATTTCTACACTACATAAAAAAAAAAAACTGAAAATATGAAAATCATTTTGAAAATTTGAGTTTTATGAGTGGCTAATCTCTTTATTAGGGTTAAAAAAATCCCCACACTTAAGAATTTACTATGATTTTAAATGATCTGTATATACTAAGTCCTAATTCATTGAGTCTTTTGAAATTTTGTTTTATAGAAATCTATTACTCAAATTTTACTTCAGCAAAAGACAATCCCAAAACCTCAAAGGCTTAGAAAAACATTGATTTCTTACTCATGGAACAAGGGATATCATTGCTGAAGTCAGATGGATCTTGGCTAAAAGCAGGGAATACCAGAGAATTGTTTACCTGTATTTTATTGTCTATACAAAGGCATTTTGACTGTGTGGATCATAACAAATTATGGGTAGAACTGCAAAGAATGGGAGTTCCAGAAGACTTAATTGTGTTCATGAGGAACCTGTACATAGACCAAGAAGTAGTTGTTGAAACAGACCAAAGGGATGCTGCATGGTTTAAAACCAGGAAAGATGTGTATCAGGGTAGTATCCTTTCACCATACCAATTCAAACTGTATGCTGAGCAAATAATCCAAGAAGCTGGACTATATGAAGAAGTATGGGACATCAGGATTGGTGGTAGGCTCGCTAACAACCTATGTTATGCAGATGACACAACCTTGCTTGCAGAAAGTGAAGAGGACTTGAACGACTTACTGATGAAGGTCAAAGTTACAGTCTTCAGTATGAATTGCACCTCTGCATAAAGAAAACAAAAATCCTCACAACTGGGCCAATAAACAATATCAAGAAAATTGGGGAAAATGTTGAAGTTGTCAAAGATTTTGCTTTATTTGGATCCAGAATCAACGCCCATGGAAACAGCAGTCAAGAAATCAAACATATTACATTGGGCAAATCTGCTGTGAAAGACCTCTTTAAAGCATTAAAAAGTAAAGATGCCACTTTGAGGACTAAGGTGCACCTGAGCCAAGCCTTGGTATTTTCAATTGTCTTCTATGCATATGAAAGCTGGGCAATGAATAAGTAAGACCAAAGAAGAATTGATGCCTTTGAATTATGGTGTTGGCAAAAAATATTGAATATACCATGGACTACCAAAAGAATGAACATTATGCTCTGTGAGGTAGAGGGTTAGTGAAAAGAGGAAGACCCTCTATGAGATGGATTAACATAGTGGCTGCAACATTGGGCTCAGTCATAGCAACAATTGAGCAATGTTTCGTTCTGGTGTACATATGGTCACTATGAGTTGGAACTGACTCAAAGGCACCTAAAAACAAACATGTTACATGACTGTGGAGGTTCAACTTCAGCTTGTCTGGGTTTTATTTGATTTGGTTGGCCTCTACATGATCTCATCCTGCTTGACTTTGTCCCATGTATTTTCTCATTCCACAACCCAAGCCAAAGGGAGAATTACTGCTAAAGCACACTGCTTTAATGGCAGAAGGCAAAGAGTTCAAGGAGGGTGATGGAAACCTGCAATACCTCTAACAGCTTCTAGTAATGTGTGGCATATGTCATATCTGCTTATATTCCATTAATCAAAGCAAATCGCATGAAAAAGAACATCAGTGGAGCAAGGAACTGTATTTCTCAAATGAGTAGGGTGGGGTGAAGTAAGTGAACAGGTGGTGAATATTTGGTGATCAATATTGTGTACCATAAGAATTATCCAGGAAACTAACTTATTTACTAAGCTTGGAGCAGATAAATATTCATCTACTTATTAATTTTCACACCCATTTAAATGTCCAATGTGGGTCCTCATTAAGTGCTGCCATGTGATGCAAATTAGCAACACTAGAAATAAACAGAAAGCCTAATAAATAGTTCCTATCAAGATGCTTCTATTTCTTTACGCAGGGGTTGGCAAATGTTTTCTGTAAAGATTCATGTGGCATATATTCTAGGCTTTGTGTGTCATATATGGTCTCTGTGGTAGTGGCTGCCTACTGCTTCTTCTTCCTCATCTTCTCCCAATCCTTTAAATATGTAAAAAATATTCTTAGCTCATTGTTTTCTGACCCCTGCTTTAGAAAATACAACAGGCAAAGGTAACATCTCCTACTGCTATCAAGCAAAATCTTATCATTTGAAATAAGATTGCATATTCTAGTTCCATTAACCTGTAAACCGATAAATCACATTTAGGTTGCAAAGTCCTAAAAATTGAGAGACCATAATAAGATTTCTATATAAAAAAGCACTTACGACAGAGCCTACATGGCTGTGCTGAATACATTTACCTTAGGTGCTCAACCTTACTCCTGTGGGCATATAGTTTTAGCATCAGTTTTTACACTCAAATTTTCATAATGAATCTGCACTTCTAAGATGGCTTATCTTGAACTGGAAATAAAGAGATAATTGGTTTAGAATGTAAGGACATGAACTGAGCTCAGGTCTTGGTTCTGTAAATTATTAGCTAAGTGTCCAGACAAAGCTACATTTTCATTTGAAGAAGATGATAATGCAACTTACCTAATAAGACTTCGGTGAGAAACAATGAGATTTTGTGTGCAAACATAACAGTGTCTTTCAAATATTAAACATATAATATGTTTTAAATGATTTTTGAATAAAAAATGAAATCTAAGGTTAGGTCTAATGTGTAGTGATGCATTAACTCCATCTGAACACACAACCTCTCTGTAAAATACACTTTCTCTTCTAATAAGGCAGGGTTTATTGATATTTGTCTTTTGAAGGCAACCTTATTATTTCTCATAACAAGATCTAGGAGACTGTCATAAGGGTAAGAACGCTAACACAAATAAGTGTAGAATGAAAGAGATGGAAATTTTTCAAGAATTTCAGTTTCCTATAATGATTTATAATGATTAACAAAAATAGAGGAAGAGAAATTGGAATGTTTTCTGTATTGTAGATGAAAGTTCCTATCCTCTATATTCTGTAATCTTCCTCTTAAGAATAAGAATTACAAAGTATAGAGTCCAAAAAGCTTCTTTAGTGTTATATAAACTTAGATTTTGTATATGAAATGACTTTGGAAAGAGGAGAAAAGGGCATGGTTTGAGGTGATTTGTTCTGATAATGATGGAGTAACTCTTTCGGAGTAGAACTCTAGCTGATAATAACTAAAATCTCTGAGTAAACAAAACAAAAAATGCTTAAAGTTACTCTAGAGCAATCAAAAGTGGGCAGAAACTGAAAAGAATGTGAGCTACAAAAGACAGGAAGAAAACTAAGTAGGATTCCATTAAATCGGCTTTTCCCTAAAGGGTACTTCTTCATCCATGTGGTACACAGAAAGAGTAATAGAGTAATTCAAACAAAAAATAGCAGTTTTGCTGGAATGAAGAGTCAGAGGCCAGTGTTGGGGACAGCCAGGAGAGCTGGAAATTGAGGGATAAAATTCCATAAAGGAAGAAGCTACAGAAAGAGAATTTCCAAATCTCTTTAAATATCCCTCTCAAATACTTGGCTTATACCTAAACTGAACACATGTAAGAAAAGATCCCGGGAGCTCAGTAGGAAAATGTAAAACTTCATAAAGTTACTATACAGGATATCAGTATCTTTCCCATGCTAGAAAATGAGAGTTGGAAATCCAAGTTTTAGGAATTTACAGAATTTAAAAACAACTTGAGTTTTTTATTGTAACCTCAGAATACCTAACCTTAGAAATAAAGACTAGGTTCAAGAGTGAAACAAAATAGACTTGAGTTGTCAAAGCCCAAAAATAAGCCCTCACAGGATAAAGGTGATTTCCCAGAAGAAAATATCAAGGAAAAACAAATTAACATCTTAAGGGGGAAGATTGTAGAACACACAGTCTGTAGGAAAATCAGAAACACTAGATGTGTGAAATATGAAAATGTGAAGCAATTACAGGGGGAAAAAATGGAAGCAAACAGTTGAACCAGATGTTAGAATAAGTAGACAAGACTTTTAAAAACTAATATAAATATGTTAAATAATCTACAGTAAGAGATGGTCATAATGGGTATGGAGATGGAGAGACTTAAATATTAGTAGAAGAATAAGAAGGAAGAGAAGGAGAAAAATAATCAAACGGATATTTAATATTTAGAAATACTGTATCTGAAATATATGTACATATATATGTAATGTATAAAAAAAGATACCATTATCAGCAGAATGGACTTTATGGAAGAAAGTATCAGTAAGCCTGAAAGCAGGTCAATAAGAAAATGTACAAACTGAAGTGCACACACACACACACAAGCACACACAATTGATAAGAAATGAACAGAAACCCAACAAATTATGGAATGATATAGAATGACCTAATGTTTTTGAATATCAGAAAAAAAGAAGAGGTAAAAATGGGGGAGAAAAAATATTCAATGTAATATTCATCAAAATTTATTTGATTTAAAAGTAATTGAGCCCATAATGTGAATCATTGTATTGCAGTTCTTAAATTTTTCAGTTTTAAAGGATGAATTTATTTCTTCTTTATAACATCAATTTCTGTGCTGACACTTTTCTATTGTTCCATTTGTATCTACAATGTTAGCTATCAGTTAGAGGAGCAATATTATAATAACTAAACAGTCATTGGAATGTATAAACTATGAATCTAGGAAAATTGGAAATCATCAAAAATTAAATGGAACCCATAAACATCGATATCCTAGGAATTAGTGAGCTGAAATGGATTGGTATTGGCACTGCGTTCACCCATGAAAAGAACATTTCAAGCCCTACCCTGAAGTACAAGACTGTCAGTGATAGGATAATATCCATACGCCTACAAGAAAGACCAGTTAATAAGGATATTATTCAAATGTACACATCAACCACTAAGGCCAAAGATGAAGAAATTGAAGATTTTTAGCAACTTCTGCAGTCTGAAATTGATCAAACATGCAATCAGGATGCATTGATAATCACTAGTGATTGGAATGCAAAAGTCGAAGACAAAGAAGAAGGATTGGTAGTCGGAAAATATGGCCTTTTTTGATAGAAATGGTGCCAGAGATAGCATGATAGAATTTTGCAAAACCGACTTCTTCATTGCAAATACCTTTTTTCTCCAACATAAATGGTGACTCTACACTTGGGCCTCAGCAGATAGAATACACAGGAATCAAAGCAACTACATCTGTGGGAAGAGAAGATAGAAAAATTTAATATCATCAGTCAGAACAAGGCCAGGGGCCAGCTGTGGAACAGAGCATCAATTGCTTGTATGCAAGTTCAAGTCGAAACTGAAGGAAATCAGAACAAATCCATGAAAGCCGTACGACCTTAAGGATATTCCACCTGAATTTACAGACCATCTCAAGAGTCAGCTTGATGCATTGAACACTAATGACTAAAGACCAGATGAGTTGTGGAAGGATATCAAGGGCATTGTACATGAAGAAAGCAAAAGGTCCATTAAAAAGACAGGAAAGAAAGAAGAGACCAAAACAGATGTCAGACCGAACTCTGAAATTTGATCTTGAATGCTGAGTAGCTACAGGGAAAGGAAGAAATGATGAAGTAAAAGAGCTGGGCAGAAAATTTCAAAGGGTGGCCCGAGAAGACAAAGTAAAGTATTATAATGACATATGCAAAGACCTGGAGGTAGAAAACCAAAACAGAAGAATACGCTCGGCATTTCTCAACTGAAGAAAAAAAATTAAGCCTCTGGTTGTAATACTGAAGGATTCTATGGTAAAAATATTAAAGGATGCAGGAAACATCAAAAGAAGATGGAAGGATACACAGGGTCATTACACCAAAAAGACTTGGTTGACGTTCACGCATTTCAGGCAATAGCATGTGATTAGGAACCAACGATACTGAAGGAAGAAGTCCTCCAAACTGCACTGAAAGCATTGGCAAAAAACAACGCTCCAGGAATTGATGGAATGCCAATTAAGATGTTTCAACAAACAGATGCAGCACTGGAAGTGCTGACTCATCTATGTCGAGGAAATTGGAAGACAGCTACCTGGCCAACCGACTGGAAGAGATCTATATTTATCCCTATTCCTGAGAAAGGTGATCCCATCGAATGCAGAAATTATCAAACCATATCACTAATATCACATGCAAGTAAAATTTTGCTGAAGATCATTCAAAAACGGCTGCAGTAGTGTATTGACAGGGAACTGCCAGAAATTCAAGCCAAATTCAGAATAGGATGTAGAACCAAGGATATCATTGCTGATGTGAGACGGATCTTGGCTGAAAGGAGAGAATATCAGAGAGATGCTTATCAGTGTTTTATTGACTATGCAAAGGCATTGGACTGTGTGGATCATAATAAATTATAGATAACATTTCGAAGAATGGGAATTCCAGGAAACTAAATTGTGCTCATAGATCAAGGAGCAGCCATTTGAAAAAAAACAAAGGCACACTGCGTGGTTCGAAGTCTGGAAAGATGTGCTTCAGGATTGTATCCTTTCACCATACCTATTCAATCTGTTTGCTGAGCAAATAATCTGAGAAGCTGGACTATATGAAGAAGAACAGGGCATCAGGCTTGGAGGAAGACTCATTAACAACCTGCATTATGCAGATGGCATAACCTTGCTTGCTGAAAGTGAAGATGTCTTGAAGCACTTGCTGATGAAGACCACAGCCTTCAGTATGGATTACACCTCAACATTTAAAAAAAAAAACCTCACAACTGGACCAATAAGCTACATCATGATAAATGGGGAAAAGATCGAAGCTGTTAAGGATTTCATTTTGCTAGGATTCACAATCAACATCCAGGAAGCAGCAGTCAAGAGATCAAAAGATGCATTGCATTGAGCATATCAGCTGTAAAAGACTTTTTTAAAGTGTTGAAAACAAAGATGTTACCTTGAAGACTAAGGTGCACCTTACCCAAGCCATGAAGTTTTCAATTGCCTCATATGCAGGCGAAAGCTGGACATTGAATAAGGAAGACCAAAGAAGAATTGACACCTTTGAACTGTGTTGGCAAAAAATACTGAAAATACTGAAAAAAAAAAAAAATCCGATGCCATCAAGTCAATTCCGACTCATAGAGACCCTAAAGGAGAGAGTAGAACTGTCCCATAGGGTTGCCAAGGAGCACCTGGTGGATTTGAACTGTTGATCTTTTGGTTAGCAGTCATAGGTCTTAACCATTATGCCACCAGGGTTTCCGTGTATAAACCATGGACTGCCAAAAGAATGAACAAATCTGTCTTGGAAGAAGTACAACCAGAATGCTCCTTGGAAGCAAGGATGGCGAGACTGCATCTTACATACTTTGGACATGTTGTCAGGAGGGATCAGTCCCTGGAGAAGAACATCATGCTTGGTAAAGTAGAGGGCCGGGGAAAAATAGGAAGACCCTCAAAGAAGTGGATTGACACAGTGGCTGCAACAAGGGGCTCAAGCATAACAATGATTGTGAGAATGGTGCAGGACCGGGCAGTGTTTTGTTCTGTTGTACATAGAGTTGCTATGAGTTGGAACCATCTCGACAGCACCTAACAACAAAAGCAACATCTGATAATCCCTATACCTGTGTCTTGTTGTTGGCATATATTGATTGCATGTTTTCTTGTGATTTAAATTTCCCTGGTTCTTTTTATGCCAAGTTAATTTGGGTTGAACTGTGAACATTTTGAATATTTTGTTATGAGATCTTGGTCTTATTTAAATTGAAATTTTTTTTCTTCATAGGCAATTGATCACATTAGTTTCAGGTCAAAAATTTCATTTTGCCTTCTGTGGGTTGTTATTCCAATGTTAGTTCAGTTTTCAAAGCATTTGTAGTGCTATTTGGATCAGTCTCAAATTTATACCTCCCAGTGGCCAATGTGAGAATTAGGAAGAAGTCTCCGTTGTCCAAGCCTTCTGTATGTTGTTTAAGGTGAGATTCATATATGTGCAGTTTGGAGGTGAACCCAGGTATTCATACACAAATTTATGGGATCACTGTCATGATCTCCCTCCTCTCTGTGTAGCAGTAACACTTCCTACCTCCCTGGGTTCTCCCGTTCCTGTCCTCTGGCCAGAAACCTGAAGATTCAATTACTGCTTTTCCATACACATGATGAGGCCAAGATGGCAGACTAGCCAGATGCTTCCCGCGAACCCTCTTACAACAAAGACACACAAAAAAAGTGAAAAGATTTTATTTATGACAACCTAGGAGCCCTGGACATAAAAGGCAAAGTTAGAAAATGGACTGAGCAGCAGGGAGAGAGACAGTTCAGAAGCAGACAGGAGTTGCCAGACCTGAATTCCTAAGATCCCTTAGGAACCATTCCCAGGAGTGGCTGTGGTGGGCTGGTAGTAGCTTTTGGTCGCAGTTTCTGCAGGGAAAAGCAGACAGCTGCGCAGCTTACTCACAACTCCAGAACCAGAGAAGAACTGCGCTCTCGGCAAAAGCTAAGGATTTGCTTATATTTTACAGCACCCCCACCCTCTAGCCAGCTTCAGTGGCTGTTGATTTCCCAGGGCCTGAGATAGGCCCTGTTGAGTGCCTAGAGCCATCCACTCTACCTTCAAGAAGGAATAAATTCTCAACTGTGGAAAAAGATAATTTGCCAGCTCCACTAACCTGGGGAGCTCAGGACAGAAGTGGCTCCTGTCCAAGCATAAATGGTCCATAGATTTTGAATACCTTTCCCCATTGCATGGACCTGTGTGGGCCTACTTCAGGAGAATAGGCCCTTGTTGGCAGACTATAACTGTTTCAGCTGTGCAGTGGAGAGGTGGGTGTTTGATATTTACCACCACATTGGCTATTTAACAGGGTCCTCACCTACCAAAATCAGGGGCCTAAAGACTGGTGGTTCCACTTGGTTCACCCAGCCACCCACAACAAGGGTTCAAGGATAACTGGTATTTCCCAGCCCTTACAACCAAAAACACTGGGTGCCCATGGTCCATCTGCAGAACCCACCCACCTGTATGCTTTAGTGAAGAGGGATGTGCTTTCCTCAGAGACACTTGAGGGACGATTCTCAGCCTCCTGCCTTGTTCAGAGAGGGACCCCCTGCTGCAACCATATACTAGTACCTACACCAATCACCTCTGCCCCTCTAAGACTGTAGGGAAGGGCCTGTACCACACAGCTGATGATCAGTTACCTGGACACCTGAGCTGAATCCATATAAGAAAAGTGAATGGACTCCTGGACTGATATACCTTATAACAGCTCTAGCCATCTGGTGACAGGATGTCAGAGCTCCAAAGGTGAAAATAATCAACCTAGCTAACTCAAGCAACCCATTTGGGCATAAAACAAAACAAAGCAAGAAGCTAGGATACAGTAAGCAAACATAAAATAGACTAATACAATAACTTATAGATGGCTTGGGGACAACAGTCAATACCAAGTCACATAAAGAAACAGACCAAGATTGCCTCAACAAGCTCTCGAAACAAAGAATCAGCAAATCTTCTGGGAAGGTGCCATGATGGAATTACCAGATGCAGTATTCAAAAGATTAATATACAGAACTCTTCAAGACGACAGAAATGAAATTAGGAAGGAGATCAGGCAATAAGCAGAACAAGCCAAGGAACACACAGATAAAATATTTGAAGGAATTAAAAAGGTTATTCAAGAACATGATGAAAAATTTAATAAGCTGCAAGAATCCACGGAGAGACAGCAATGAGAAGTTCAGAATTAGACAACGCAATAGAAAGTCAGAGGAACAGAACAGAGCAAGTGGAAGGCAGAATTGGTGAACTTGAAGATAAAGCACTTGGCATCAATACATTTGAAGAAAAATAAGATAAAGGAATTTTTAAAAAATGAAGAAACTTTAAGAATCATGTGGGACTCTATCAAGAGAAATAACCTATGAGTAATTGGAGTACCAGAACAGGGAGGGATAACAGAAAATGCAGAGAGAATTGCTGAAGATTTGTTAGCAGAAAACTTCCCTGATATCTTGAAATATGAGAAGTTATCTAACCAAGATGCTCATCAAACTCCACATAAGGTAGATTTTAAAAGAAAGTCACCAAGACATATTAAAATTAAACTTGCCAAAACCAAAGATCAATAGAGAATTTTAAGAGCAGCCAGGAATAAATGAAAAGTCACCTACAAAGGAGAGTCAATAAGAATAATCTCGGACTACTCGGCAGAAGCCATGTAGGCAAGAAGACAATGGGATAACTTATATAAAGTATTGAAGGAAATAAATTGCCAGCCAAGACTCTTATATCCAGCAAAACTGGCTCTCAAATATGAAGGTGAAATTAGTACATTTCCAGAAAAACAGAAGTTGAGGGAATTTGTAAAAAACAAACCAAAACTACAAGAAATACTAAAGGGAATTCTTTGGTGAGAAATCAGTAAAATCTGGTATCAACCCAAGACTAGAACACTGGACAGAGCAATCACATGTCAACACAGACAGGGAAATCACAAAAATAAATCAGGATAAATAAATGCTTCAAACAGGAAAACAGCAATGTTATTATGTAAAGAAGACAATAATAAAAAGGGACTAAGAAGAAATGTAGTCATAGATCTTTCATATGGAGAGGAAGACAAGGCAACACAAAGAAGTAAAAGTTAGGTTTATATTTAGAAAAATAGAGGTAAATAATAAGGTAAAAACAAAGGAGACAAACAATCCTACTCATCAAAATAAAATCCAAGAAAAAAATAGAGACCCAGCAGAAACAAAATCAACAACAACAAATATGGGGAAAAGACAATATATAAAGATAAACTACTCAGCACAAAAAATTAAGCAGGAAAAAGAAACTGTCCACAACACACAAAGAAGGACATCAAAATGACAGCACTAAATTCATACCTATCCATAATTACACTGAATGTAAATGGACTGACTGCACCAATAAAGAGACAGAGAGTGGCAGAATGGATTAAATCATGATCCATCTATTAGCTGCCTACAAGAGACACATCTTAGACTTAGAAGCACAAACAAACTAAAACTCAAAGGATGGAAAAAATATATCAAACAAACATGAATCAAAAACGAGCAGGAGTGACAAAATTAATTTCTGGCAAAATAGACTTTAAAGTTAAATCCACCACAAAGGATAAGGAAGAGCACTATATAATAATTAAACAGAAAATATACCAGGAAGATATAACCATATTAAATATTTATGCACCCAACGACAGGGCTGCAAAATACACAAAACAAACTCTAACAGCATTGAAAAGTGAGATAGACGGCTCCACAATAATAGTAGGAGACTTCGACACACCACTTTCTGTGAAGGACAGGACATCTAGAAAGAAGCTCAATAAAGACACAGAAGATCAAAATGCCACAATCAACCAACTTGACCTTATAGACATACACAGAACACTCCACCCAACAGCAACCAAGTATACTTTATTTTCTAGTGCACATGGAACATTCTCTAGAATAGACCACATATTAGGGCATAAAGCAAGCCTTTGAAGAATCCAAAACATGGAAATATTACAAAACATCTTCTCTGACCATAAGACCATAAAAGTAGAGATCAAAAACAAAAAGCAGGGAGAAGAAATCAAACACTTTGAAACTTTTTGAAAAATACCCTGCTTAAAAAAGACTGGGTTATAGAAGACATTAAAGATGGAATAAAGAAATTCATAAAACCCAATGACAATGAAAACAGTTCCTATCGGAACCTTTGGGACACAGAGAAAGCAGTGCCCAGAGGTCAATTTATATCAATAAATGCACACATCCAAAAAGAAGAAAGGGCCAAAATCAAAGAATTATCCCTACAACTTGAACAAATAGAAAGAGAGTAACAAAAGAAACCCACAGGCACCAGATAAAAACAAATAAAAATTAGAGCAGAACTAAATGAAATAGAAAACAGAAAAACAATCGAAAGAATTAACAAGACAAAAAGCTGGTTTTTTGAAAAAATCAACAAAATTATTAAACCATTGGTCAAACTGATAAAAGAAAAACAGAAAAGGAAGCAAATAACCCAAATAAGAAATGAGATGGGTGATATTACAACAGACCCAACTGAAATTAAAAGAATCATATCAGATTACTATGAAAAATTGTACTCTAACAAATTTGAAAACCTAGAAGAAATGGATGAATTCCTAGAAACACACTACCTACCTAAAGTAACACAAATAGAGGTAGAACAACTAAATAAACCTATAACAAAAGAAGAGACAGAAAAGGTAATCAAAAAACTCCCAACAAAAAAAGTCCTGGCCCGGATGCCTTCACTGCAGAGCTGCCAAACATTCAGAGAAGAGTTAACACCACCACTACTAAAGGTATTTCAGAGCATAGAAAAGGATGGAATACTACCAAACTCGTTCTATGAAGCTACCATATCCCTGATACCCAAACCAGGTAAAGACACCACAAGAAAAGTATAGACCTATATCCCTCATGAATGTAGATGCAAAAATCCACAACAAAATTCTAGCCAATAGAATTCAACAACATATCAAAAAAATAGTTCACCATGACCAAGTGGGATTCATACCAGGTATGCAGGGATAGTTCAACATTAGAAAAACAATTAATGTAATCCACCACATAAATAAAACAAAAGTGAAGAATCACACGGTTTTATCAATTGATGCAGAAAAGGCATTTGACAAAGTTCAACACTCATTCATGATAAAAACTCTCAGCAAAATAGGAATACAAGGAAAATTCCTCAACATAATAAAGGGCATTTATACAAAACCAACAGCCAACATCACCCTAAATGTAGAAAGCCTGAAATCATTCCCACTGAGATTGGGAACCAGACAAGGATGCCTTTTATCACTGCTCTTATTCAACATTGTGTTGGAGGTCCTAGCCAGAGCAATTAGGCTAGATAAAGAAATAAAGGGCATCCAGATTGGCAATGAAGAAGTAAAAGTATCTGTATTTGTAGATGACATGTTCTTATACACAGAAAACCCTGAGGTATCCTTAACAAAACTTCTGAACCTAATAGAAGAGTTCAGCAGAGTATCAGGATACAAGAAAAACAGACAAAAATCAGTTGGATTCCTCTACACTAACAAAAAGAACATCGAAGAGGAAATCATCAAATCAATACTATTTAAATTAGCCCCCAAGAAAATAAAATACTTAGGAATAAATCTTACCAGAGATGTCAAAGACTTATACAAAGAAAACTACAAAACACTTCTGTAAGAAACCAAAAGAGACCTACATAAGTGGAAAAACATTCCTTACTCATGGACAGAAAGACTTAGCATTGTAAAAATGTCTATTCTACCAAAAGGGATTTACAGATTCAATGAAATTCTGATCCAAATTCCAACAATGTTCTTTAGTGAGATGGAGAAACAAATCATCAACTTCATATGGAAGGGAAAGAGGCACTGGATAAGTAAAGCATTACTGAAAAAGAAGAACAAAGTGGGAGGCCTCACTCTACCTGATTTTAGAACCTATTATACTGCCACAGTAGTCAAAACAGCCTGGTACTGGTACAACAACAGATACATGGACCAATGGAACAGAATTGAGTATCCAGACATAAATCCACCCACATATGAGCAGTTAATATTTGACAAAGACCCCAAAACAGTTAAATGGGGAAAAGACAGTCTTTTTAACAAATGGTGCTGACAGAACTGGATATCCATCTGCAAAAAAAGGAAGCAAGACCCATACCTCACACCATGCAAAAAAGGAACTTAAAGTGGATCGAAGACCTAAATATAAAATGTAAAGCTATAAAGATCATGGAAGAAAGAATAGGGACAACGTTAGGAGCCCTAATACATGGCATAAACAGTGTACAAAACATTAGTAATAGAGCAGAAGAGAAACTAGATAACTGGGAGCTCCTAAAATTCAAAAACCTGTGCTCATCCAAATACTTCACCAAAAGAGTAAAAAGATTACCTACAGACTGGAAAAAATTTTTGCCTATGACATTTCTGATCAGTGCCTGGTCTCTAAAATCTACATGATACTGTGAAAACTCAACTACAAAAAGAGAAATAACCCAATTAAAAAATGAGCAAAAGATATGAACAGGCACCTCACTAAAGAAGACATTCAGGTAGCTAACAGATACATGAGGAAATACGATCATTAGCCATTACAGAAATGCAAATCAAAACTACAATGAGATTCCATCTCACTCCAACAAGTCTAGCATTAATCCAAAAAACACAAAATAATGAACTTTGGAGAGGTTGTGGAGAGACTGGAACACTTATACACTGCTTGTGGGAATGTAAAATGGTAATATCACTTTGGAAATCAATTTGGCGCTTCCTTAAAAAGCTAGAAATATAACTACCATGTTGTTGTTGTTAGGTGCTGTCGAGTCGGTTCTGACTCATAGCGACCCTATGCACAACAGAATGAAACACTGCACTGTCTTGAGCCATCCTTACAATCATTGTTATGCTTGAGCTCATGGTTGCAGCCACTGTGTCAATCCTCCTCTTTGAGGGTCTTCCTCTTTTCCGCTGACCCTGTACCCTGCCAAGCATGATGTCCTTCTCCAGGGACTGATCCCTCCTGACAACATGTCCAAAGTATGTAAGATGCAGTCTCGCCATCCTTGCCTCTAAGGAGCATAATGGCTGCACTTCTAAGACAGATTTGTTCCTTCTTTTGGCAGTCCATGGTACATTCAATATTCTTCGCCAACACTACAATTCAAAGGCGTCAATCTTCTTCGGTCTTCCTTATTCATTGTCCAGCTTTCACATGCATATGATGTGATCGAAAATACCATGGCTTGGGTCAGGCGCACCTTAGCCTTCAGGGTGACATCTTTGCTCTTCAACACTTTAAAGAGGTCCTTTGCAGCAGATTTACCCAATGCAATGCGTCTTTTGATTTCTTGACTGCTCCTTCCATGGCTGTTGATTGTGAATCCAAGTAAAATGAAATCCTTGACAACTTCAATCTTTTCTCCATTTATCACGATGTTGCTCATTGGTCCAGTTGTGAGGATTTTTGTTTTCTTTATGTTGAGGTGTAATCCATACTGAAGGCTGTGTTCTTTGATCTTCATTAGTAAGTGCTTCAAGTCCTCTTCACTTTCAGCAAGCAAGGGTTGTGTCATCTGCATAACGCTGGTTGTTAATGAGTCTTCCTCCAATCCTGATGCCCCATTCTTCTTCATATAGTCCAGCTTCTAGTATTATCTGTTCAGCATACAGAATAGATAGGTATGGTGGAAGAATACAACCCTGATGCACACCTTTCCTGACTTTAAACCAAACAGTATCCCCTTGTTCTGTCTGAACAACTGCCTCTTGATCTATATAAAGGTTCCTCATGAGCACAATTAAGTGTTCTGTAATTCCCGTTCTTTCCAATGTTATCCATAGTTCGTTATTATCCACACAGTTGAATGCTTTTGCATAGTTAATAAAACCCAGGTAAACATCCTTCTAGTATTCTCTGCTTTCAGCCAGGATCCATCTGACATTAGCAATGATATCCCTGGTTCCAAGTCCTCTTCTAGAACTACCATACAATCCAGCAATCCCACTCCTTGAAATACATTCTAGAGAAATAAGAGCCTTTTCACGAACAGATATATGCACACCCATGTTTGTTGCAGCACTGTTTACAATAGCAAAAAAGATGGAAGCAACCAAGGTGCCCATCAATGGATGAATGGATAAATAAATTACAGTATATTCACACAAGGCAATACTATGCATCAATAAAGAACAATGAGGAATCTGTGAAACATTTCATAACATGGAGGAATCTGGAAGGCATTATGCTGAGTGAAATTAGTCAGTTGCAAAAGAACAAATATTGTATAAGACTACTATTATAAGAACTCGAGAAAGATTTTAAACAGAGAAGAATATATTCTTTGATGGCTAAAAGGGGGTGAGGGAGGGAGGGAGAGTGGTATTCACTAATTAAATAGTAGATAAGACCTACTTTAGATGAAGGGAAAGACAACACACATCACAGGAAAGATCAGTATAACTGGAGTAAACCAAAAGCAGTTTCCTGAATAAACTGAAAGCTTCGAAGTCCAGTGTAGCAGGGATAGGGGTTTGGGGACCATGGTCTCAGGGGACTTCTAAGTCAATTGGCATAATAAAATCTATTAAGAAAATATTTTGCATCCCACTTCGTAGAGTGGCATGTGGGGTCTTAAATGCTAGCAAGCGGCCATCTAAGATGCACCAATTGGTCTCAACCCATCTGGAGCAGAGGAGAATGAAGAAGACCAAGGACACAAGGTAATTACGAGCCCAAGAGACAGAAAGGGCCACATAAACCAGAGACTACGTCAGCCTGAGACAAGAAGAGCTAGATGGTGCCCAGCTAGAACCAATGACCGCCCTGACAGGGAGCATAACAGAGAACCCCTAAGGGAGTAGGAGAGCAATGGGATGCAGAACCCAAATTCTCGTGAAAAAACCAGACGTAATGGTCTGACTGAGACCAGAAGGACCCCCCAGCGGTCATGGTCCCCAGACCTTCTGTTAGCCCAAGACAGGAACCATTCCTAAAGCCAACTCTTCAGACAGGGATTGGACTGGACAATGGGATAGGAAATGATGCTGGTGAAGAATGAGCTTCTTGAATCAAGTAGACACTTGAGACTATGTTGGCGTCTCCTATCTGGAGGGGAGATGAGAGGGCAGAAGGAGTCAGAAGCTGGGGGAACGGACACAAAAAGAGAGAGTAGAGGGAAGGAGTGTGCTGTCTAATTACGGGGAGAGCAATTAGGAATATATAAGAAGTTGTATCTAAATTTTTATATGAGAGACTGACTTGATTTGTAAAATTTCACTTAAGGCACAATAAAAATAATAAAAAAAAACACCTGGTAATCATACCAGATATTGGACTAGAGATTGGTTTTGCCGTGTACTTTGGTAATTATCAAAGATTTTAATGCCCCTTTTAGTTATTATACTTTTTGTTTACTTCATTTTAACTTTGACAGAATTGACTGCTTTGAGCCAAATTTTGTATTAAAGTTTCTTTTATCAACATTAACATATTGCAAAGATAATTGCAGGCTGGTGTAAAACTCATAAAAATAAATGGCTTCTGGAAAAGATTTTTAAATTGACACAACTATGAAAATTTTATCTAGATACTTATACTAAATTATGGAGGCACTTTCAGAAATACCTGTACAAGAATTTCATTCAGACTTAAGTTAGTCTACTTGCCAACTACATGAAATATACAGATTTACAAGCACTAGTTTATAGATGCAAATTTTGAAAAACCGTTATCTGTGAGATGCTTAAAAAAATGACATTAACAACTTAGCACATTTATATACAATGGAAGTAACAGACAATTCAATTTGTTTGAAAATATTTCACCTTCAAGTTCTTCCCCTCAGTCATATAGACAAGATTTGAAGACTTTAAGGATATAGGAATTTAATGACAAACGCCTCTCAGCTGTTGACCAGGAATGGTATTTCTTGTTGTCTCTCTTTTTCTTTTTCTCATCTCAAAGACTCAAGTATAATAAAAAACTACCAGATGTTGCAAATTGCAACCCTGATAAACAGTTAGAAAAACAGATGGAGGTGTCTGAAGCTCGCTGTGTTCAGTGATTCTGTTCCATCTTTGGTGTGATTCACGCAAGGTGATTCTCGTAGAGCCCAGATACTGACTCTGCAGCTGCCGCCCAGAGCTGCGCCCTCTCTCTGGATCCACTATTTTGTGCAATGAGTTTGAAAACATTTAGGCCCTGCTGAGCATGTTTGTTTTTTCTTTTTTCTTTTTTTTTTTTTTATGATTAATCAATAGTGAAATGAAATGGGCTCTGAAATATGAATCAAATTTAACAGGAAAGCAAAGGCAATGTTTTTTTTTTTTTTTCCTCTGAGGCAATGTTAACATTTTGTCTAAGTACAAACAAGAGAGCTGGGAGACTAGGATGCAGGCTGAAGCAGGTTCTAAGAGATTGAACAGGCTTTAATGATGATGACACTCTAAAATGTAAACCTAAAAAATTGATTTTCTTGAGAAGAAGGATTTTAGGTACATTTAATTTACTTAAGATCTATTCTGCCGTATGAAGCCTTAACATGAGTATTTGGAGCAAGAAGGATGGGTGTCCAGTAGAGGTTTAATGCTGAACACAAGCCACGATTCAGCCACTCAGGTTTACTTTCCTGCATGGTTTCTTTATTTTGTCTTTCTAGGGCTTAATGAGCCCTGGTGGTACGGGAGTTAACTAAAAGGCCAAAAGTTCCAATCCACCAGCAACTCTGGTAAACCTCATTGAGGTATTTCTACTCTATCACTAGACAGAAATGGGTTTGGGTTTATTTTGGTAAGGCTTAAGGGCACATAGGAGCCCCGGTGGTGGTTAAGTGATTAAGAGCTATGGCTGTTAACCAAAAGGTCGGCAGTTCCAATCCACCTTGGAAACATTTTGGGGAAGTTCTACTTTGTCCTATAACATCACTAGGAGTTAGAATTGACTTGATGGTAATGGGTTTGGTCTCTTTTTTTTTTCTTAATAAGGGCTCATGAACTGTGGTGCATATAAGAGATGAATTAGAATTGTTAAGTTGATGAGCAATTATTTACCGGTTGCATATGCTTTTAAGAAGTAGAATAAAAAAAAAAAATTTAAGAAGTAGAATACAGGATGGGAAAACTGGGGAGAGGAAAAGATAGAAAAGCTATTTACAATCTTGAAGGGACTAACACTCTGGTTTAGAGGGTAAGGCATACACATAATTGATTTTTTTTTTATCCTGTTGACAGGGAGCAACTCTTTCTGTGCGAATAACAATATAAGTTTCTATTAAACTTTAAGTTCTGTGAGGGCAAGAACTATGCCTATCTTATGCCTAATTATGGCTCCAGATCCTAATAATCATTAGGTGCCTAAAAAATACCCATTAATTGAGGCAAGACACAGTACAAGCTAGATTAAAGGAAAATTCATTTGGATCAACTCCTCAAGGAACATGCACAAGTAATAGGTATGATTTGACAGAAAACGAGAGTATATTTCACGTAGAAGAAATTGTTAGAAAATAAAAAGTAAATTACATATAGTATTTAAATTTATAATGTCTAAAAATGTAGATTAAACTATTGACTTTAAATTCACAACATAGGATAGGAACATATCATAGTTTCTGTAAGATCAATGAGGTATAAATTATATTTAAAAAAAAAAGTATTCTTGAAGCCATGTGTAGCCTCAGTTGCAATAGAAATGACTGGAGGCCAGACACGACTTAAACATTCTTGTAGATAGTCCAGCTTTTTTTGAAGAAGAAATAGTGTATAATGGGAGATAAATAAAATGATTAGACACGTGAGAATAGAGAAAAAAGATAAAAATAAACAGTGCTAGACTGGAGACCCCAAGCAGTCAACCAATATCGTAATTGGAAGAATCAAGGAAAGATGTGGTGTTGGTCTGAAAGAGAGCTGTGACAAGACAGCATATATGATTTTTAATTTTACAACCTATATCCAGCATACCAATTTAACAAGTGTCATAATTTTGCTTTATTTGTTCATATACTCCTTTTTCAAAGAAATAACATAGTACAGGTACTTTTGAATCACCTTCATTCCATTCATTTCCCCTCATTTTCAAAGGCAGGCATGAATCTCAACTTGGTTTATGTTTACAGTCTATCATTTTTATACCTTTATTAAATCTGTGGGATTCCATATTCATTACGTGAGTTTAGAATTTAATTAAATATTTCTTTTTGCAGCCTTTTTTTTTTTTTTTAAATGAACTCAGCATTTTGTCTTTTGTTTAGCCACATAAAAACTTGTAGTAGAAGTTTGGTTTATTCACTCTAAAGTCTGAACTGTATTCCATTGCATACTGCAAGATTTATTATCTGTATTCCTGTTGTTCAATATTCATGTAGTGTGATCATTAAGGTTGTGTGTCAGCTTGGCTGGGCCATGAATCTCAGTGGTTTGTCAGTTGTGATGTATTTTGGCAGTCATATAATGATGTAATCACCTCCGTGATGGAATCTGATATAATGTGATCACCTCTGTGATGGGATCTGTGAGTAGTTGAAAGTGGGTTTCCTTGGGGGTGTGGCCTGCATCCAGTGTAGGTGGACTTTCTGGCAAGGCTTACAGTCTTTTGCTCACTCGGAATTCTGCAACTGGCTCCTGTTCATCTCACCTCTACTTCTTGGGACTTGAGCTAGTAGCTTACCTGCCAATCTTGGGATTCATCATCCTTCAAAGTCTGTGAGCCAGTGGCCTGCCAGCTTACCTGCAAATCTTGGGATTTGTCAGCCTCCACGACCTGTAAGTCAGAGGCCTGTTGTCTGACCTGCTGATCTTGGGTTCTGCAGCTTCTGCAGCTACATTATTCAGGAGACTCCTCCAGCCTGACCCACCGGCTTGGGACTTTCCAGCCTCTACAACTGTGTGGGGCATTTCCTTGATATAAATCTCTCCCTCTCTGTCTATGTATAGATATAAATAGATACATATAGATATAGATAGATGATAGACAGATAGATAGATAGACAGATAGATAGATAGATAGATAGATAGATAGATAGATAGATAGATAGATAGATAGATAGATAGATAGATAGATAGATGATATATATAGATATGTCACTGGTTTTGCTTCTCTAGAGAACCCAGCCTAAGACAGCTAAAAAAAAAAAAAAAAGGCAGTTTCAAAATTCTCACTACTGCAAAAAAAAAAAAAAGTAATATACCTCTTTGTTGCAAATGCAGAAAAGTTTACGTAGGGTATATCTAGAAGTAGAATTTCTGGATTGTAGTTTACACTTCTGTTTTGCTTACTCAATATGGTCACCTTCTTCTGTAAAATGTTAGAGAATTACATGCCTACCAGCAGTGGTTCAGAGTTCCCTTGACACCACATTCTTGCTAAGTTTGGCACTATCAGACTTTTTAGCTTTTTCAAATCTTATCAGTATGAAATTATTTTTGTTTGAATTTTTATTTCCATTCTTCTAGAGATAGATCTTTTTTTAATAATTTTTTTTATTTCAGTAAAAATATATACCACCCAAGATTCACCATTTCAATAGTTTCTACATGTACAATTCAGTGACATTCTTGTGCTACCATTCTCACTATTCTTTTCCTAATTATTCTACCACCGTTATCCTAAACTTACCGCCCTCTAAGTTTCCCATCCAACCTTTCAAATTATTTTTTGTTTTATATCAATAAATTACAACAAACTTTGTGGATTAAAGCAGCACAAATTTATTATTGCACAGCTGCTCTTAGTCAGAAGTCTGAGCAGTGTTGTTAGATTTTCTGCTCATTTTCTTACCACACTGAAATAAAAGTGTCAGCCAAGACTGCAGATCTTATCTGGGGCTCCGGGTTGCTTCCGGGCTCACTGGTTGTTGGCAGAATTCATTTACTTTGCAACTCTAGGACTGAGATCCCAAGTTTCCTACTAGCTCTTAATCAGGGATAAATCTCAGCTCATAGAGACAGCCTGAGCAAATCAGCCTTAGAAGAAATACAACCAGGGTTTGCCTTAGAAGAGAGGACGGCAAGATTTCAGCCCACTTACTTTAGACATGTAGTTAGGAAAGAGCAATTGCTAGAAACGGGCATCATATCTGGTAAAGTAGAAGGTCAGGGAAAACAGTCAGTAGGCTGGATTGGCACAATAAACAAAACAGTGGGCTCAAACATACAAAGGATAATGAAGATGGCACAGGACTGGGCAAAGTTTTTTTTCTGTTACATGTAAGGGCACCATGAGTCTGAGCTGACTTGATTGTAACTAACACCACCACTAACAACAATTTATCCTAATAAATTCTTGATGTGCTTGGGGAGCCCTTGAATAATTTACTGTGAAGTATGAAGCTGGATTTAAAAAAAAAAGAAAGAAACTCTCCTTTAAAAACACACTTCCAGTACAGCAACATGGGTTTCATATTTGTACAACCAGGACGACCAATCACTATTGTGATACTTGCTACCTATGGTTCTTCAAAAACATTCTCCATTTCAAAGGATTTTCTTTTTCTTTTTATTTATCACATTGCCAAAGAGATAATTATTAAATAATAAATTGTTTTATAAGCTGTAACTAAATATCCTGCTTTTAGTTGATTTTAATATAAATGAAATGGATAATACCTTAAGCTGGCTTCTAAGATTCCAAAATATGTCAGGAAGAGTGTAAAAGCATATAGTATAAATTATACATGTATATTTTATAATATATACATAATATATTTCTGTATTTCTGATGTTTTAATATTTATGTCTGAACATGAGATTGTCTATAAATATATATAACCACAGTATATAATTGCCATGTATTCAACCCTAGTGATGTACTGTAATAAAGATTAAACAACACAAAATTTAATTGCTACAAGTGTGTTTTGCCTTAAATCTTATTTTTTACTAATATTAATATTGCTATGTTATGGTTGAATCGTGCCCCACAAAAATATGTGTTGTAAATCTTAACCCGTGTACTTTTCCATGTAATCCCATCTGGGAATAGGTTTTTTTTGTCATGTTAATGAGGCTATATCAGTGTAGGGTGTGTTTTCAGCCAATTACCTTTGAGATATAAAAAGAGCAGCTTAGACACAGAAGCAACAAGCATAAATGGAGGGGAAGATAACCCACCACGTGAAGATTGCCAAGGAACCAAGGAACAGAAGCTGAAAGGAGACAAAGACCTTTCCCCAGAGCTGGCAGAGAAAGCATTCACCTAGAGCTGGCACCCAGAATTTGGACTTCTAGCCTCCTAAATGTGAGAAAATAAATTTTTGTTCATTAAAGCCACCAATTTGTAGTGTTCTGTTACAGCAACACTAAGAAACTAAGAATTTGGTACCAAGAGTGAGGTACCGCTCAAACAGATATCTAAAATGTGGAAGTGGCTGTGAAATTGAGTAACGAATAGTATCTGGAGTAATTTTGATGTGCTCCATAGTTGGGCACTAGATTGCCTTGAAGTGACTGTTGGTAGGATTATGGGCATTAGGGTGCTTTCGATGAGGGCTCAGAAAAAATTGAGAGCTGTCATGAAAGCTTCCACAACCGTGAACAGAATGTTGCTGGAAATGTGGACATTCAGTGTGCTTCTGATAAGGCTTCAAGAGGAAGTGATAGACATGTGGTTGGACACTGGAAAGAAGGTGATACCTATTATGCAGTGGCAAAGAACTTTCCTGAATTCTGTTCAAATGTTTGGTGGAAGGAACAACTTATAAATGATGAACTTTGGTATTTCACTGAGAAGATTTCACCTATGGTAACTACTGATAAACTTTGATCTCTACACAATTGCCTACTCCAGATATTTCATATAAGTGGGGTCATACAATAATTGTCCTTTTGTGTCTGACTTATTTCATCCATCATAATGTTTTTAAGGTTTATCCATGTCATAGCATGTAGCAAAGCTTTATTTCTCTTTATGGCTGAATAATACTTCATTGTATATAATATTACATTTTATTTAGCCATGCATCTATTGATGGACATTTAGATAGTTCCACCTTTTGTGTATTGTGAATAATGTTGCAATGGACATTTGTGTACAAATATTTGTTTGAGTCCATGCTTTCAAGTCTTTTGAGTATTTAAAAGTGCATTTATTGGGTCAAAAGGTAATTCTGTGTTTAACTTTTTGAGGAATTGACCAAACTGTTCTCCACATTAGCTGCATGTTTTACAATCCTATCTGAAATGGATGAGGTTTTCAGTTTCTCCACATCCTTGTCAACACTTGTTACTTTCCTTTTTTTTTTTTAAATAATAGCCATGAGCTTGTCTTTCGTTACAGAGAGACAAGTGTTATTAATCACTAATAACACTGAAGATCTTTTCATGTACTTATTGGTCATTGTATATATTCTTTAGTAAAATGTCTGTTTAAGGCCTTTCTCGTTTTTTAGTTGAGGTTTGTTTTTTTGCTGTTGAGTTGAAGGAGTTCTTTACCTCCCCTGCAGCCACCACTGTGGCCACCATGCCTGAAGGGGATGGGGCTATGACAATGGAAAAACTTTTATTCCTACCATTTATAAGTCATCTTTTTTATATTCCAATATGATATTAGTTGGTGAAATCCTCTGTTTACTTTTCATAGCACTTATAGAAATAAGATTACAAATTTCTAGGTGCATTTCTTAGTGTTCATATGGAAAGTTAGACCTGTTATGCTGCCATCTTTCCAGGAGTGTCTCTACATTTTTTTCTTGAGTCTTATCTACTGTGTTTCATAATTTCTTTTACTGTTGTGTAGATATTGCTTTACCGCTTTGTAGATATTACTCCTTTCCTTATCCCCTTTATTGTCTTAAGCACACAGACCTTAGATGAGGTATAATTTACATAAGTAAAACAGGCAAACCTTAAGTGCACAGCTCAGTGAATTTTGACAAACATATGCTTGTATTGCCACTACTCTAATTAAGAAAAAGAACTTCCATCACACCAGCGAGTTTCATTTATCCTTTGTCTGACAATCTTCTTCAACCCAAATCTCAGTGAGGAAACTACCATTTAGATTTATGTCACCATAAACTACGGCTGTCTATTCTTGAACTTCAAATAAATGAAATCATACAGTATGTACTCTTTTGCTTCTGACTTCCTTTGCTGAACAATCTATTTTCACATTCATCTATGTTGTTGCAAAGTATCAGTAGTTTATTCTTTTGTTGTTTCATAATATTGCATGATATGATTTATCCTCAGTGTGCTTATCTATTCTTCTGTCAAGGGATATTTGTGTTTTGGTTTTTTTTTTTCGGTTTGGGACTATTAGAAATAAACTTCCTATGAGCACTCTTTTACAAGGTTTTTGAACATATATTTTTGCTTATCTTGGGTAAATATCTGGGGACATATTTCTGTTGTTGTTAGCTACCATCGACTCATAGCAATCCTATGCACAACAGAACGAAACACTGCCCATTCCTGTGCCATCCTCACCATCCTTGTTATGCTTGAGCCCATTGTTGCAGCCACCATCAATCCATCTTGCTGAGGGTCTTCCTCTTTTTCACTGACCCTCTACCTTACAAAGCATGATGTCCTTCTCCGGGGACTGATCCCTCCTGATGACATGTCCAAAATCTGTGAGGTGAGATATAGTCTTACCATCCTTGCTTCTAAGGAGCATTCTGGCTATACTTCTTCCATGACAGATTTGTCTATTCTTTTGACAGTCCATGGTATATCCTGGATCATGGTGAAATGGATGCTTAATTTTCTAAAGCTTATCATCTGTCAGTTTTTCAATGTAATTGTACCATTTTACATACTCAACAGGATTAGAAGACAGGAATGCTCATTTTTAAATCCTTTTAAAGTTGCTCTATTAATTATATTGTTTCGTTAATAAACTTTCCTGATTGTTCAATTTGACTGCCTTTTATCACAATTATCACATACATCACAAGATCCCACTTATGTTTGAAATTAATTTTTATCTCATCTTGAGTGATAGCTGTCTCCTCCTCATTACCAGTTTTGTAGCCCCTAGCTAGCATCCTGGAAGCCCCAAAATAGAAACAATTCTTATCACTGTGACTTCCAGTCCTGAGAGTTGATATTTCACTGTTCTAATTACCATCCTACCTTAGGTTCTAGTTGTGCAACTATTTCTACTTTCTACCAATTCTTCAAGCAGAAGTTCAGTATTGACCACAACTACGGTCAACAGTTCCAGCTCTTTTCAGCATCCTTTTTCAGGAAGGCTGGAAGAATGGAAGCAGAATCACTGGTTCCACATTTAGTTAGCCTGGCTCTGATCTCCTGGAATAGTGGCCTGTTTTCCATTCTTCTTACCCAAAAGGATAAAAACTCCAGAATACCTTTCCCAGTGTCTGCTTCTGACAGCCCAGAAAGCATGCATCTTCAGCCCTCACTCACTGCTTTCTTTATGTTGTAATCATGGTTCTTGGAGAAGTATATCTTGCTTTTATGCACAGCTATGCCTTTCAAATGCATTTTACCATATTTCTACCATTGCTGTTTGTTTGGAGTTGCAGGTGATTGGTTAATATTTGAACTCTTGGGATCATCTTGACAGGAATGTGTTTGAAGCTATTAATTTTAGTGACTGAAATTAATATAATTATGATCATAATAAGTGGAAATGTGTATAAGGAAATTATACAATCAAAGAAAAAAATCTCTCAGACAGATTCACTTTGGTCTTGCTGGCAAATTTACATTCTTCTCTTTTTTCTTACTTATGAATCTTTGCATCATTTTATATAGAATCATAAATGGGTAATATTGATAATATAGTTTGTTTTTATTTATTTTTATAAACCAAGGTAATGAAATGAAGACTCAGTGTGAAATATATTTTAAATTATTGTTTTCATGTAACAGTGATACGATTGCACTGATTCTTTTACATTCACTTCCCAAAGACTCCTTACAGTCAATAATAAATATTTTCACAACAGCTAGCTATAATTATGATATATCGCCAATGTAGAGATTAAGCCAATGGTTTTGATAAAATACCTATGCATTAATCATTCTGGCACAGACATGCATGATTAATGAACTGCAGTAAATGGTTTAACATGATAGTCTCTTAAAAATACTGCAGTTCGATGGAGTAGAAACTGAAACATTTGAAACTCCTGAGAGGATATTAGTTTACATTTGCTATACAAATACCATTTCAGTACAATCAGCTTCACTTTTATCGTTTGCTTGCAAGATTGATATAATGAGAGAGTCCTTCTAGATAGTATTAATTAACTCAAGGAGATGAAGGTGAACATAATTTATTTGAATTGACTTAAAAGTTTTTTGTCAGGAACAGAATTTATTAACTTTATAGCTATTTCTACTGGGGACTACATAGTATAAAATCTAGTGAAATATTTTTTGAAAAAAAAAAGTCTGGGTTCAAAGAGAAAACAAAGAAAGAAAAGGCTCTACATTTCATCAATAATAACTAGCCCTATATGAAAGGTGAAAATTGGGTTGAACCATTTAAAAATTTCAGCTGAATCTTCTTGAAAGGAGCTGGAGACCAAAATTACGAATGACCACAAACTAACGAATGGATTATAAAATGTTGTACAGTGGATTATTCAGCAATAAAAAGGAACAAAAAAAAATATACTGCAACATGGATGGACCATTAAAACCATTATGTTACAAGTGAAAGAAGTCAATTACAAAAGACATATTTTATAATTTCTTCTATATGAGATATTCATAATGGACAATATTTATTTCTCAAAAAAGGAAAAATGGCCAATACATACTAAAAACAAACAAATAAACATGGACCACAAGCTAAGGTAAATGAAAAAATATATGGCACCAACTTGACAGGCAAAAATTAGAAGTTTGATAACATTAAGTGTTGTTCAAAATAGGGATGAATGAGAATTCTTATATACTGGTTATAGAAATGTAAATCAGAAAACAAATAAAATAGAAATGTTTTTAATCTGAAATGTGATGTATGTGGCGATTTTTTCCTGCTATTTCAACTATCCCACTTTTTGTGGTTGACTCATGTGCTTGTCAAGTGTTGGAATGAATGTGTATTCCCACTAACTCACATATTCTTCTCAGGTGAAGAGAAGCACCTTACATAATAAGTGAAATTGTGGAAGGCTGCCTGTCACGCTAATAAAGGAGGAATCACTGAATTGAAATTGGGAAGCCCATGTGCCCAGCTCTCTCTGGCTTTCTTTTGTATACTTCACTGTTCTGCTCCTTTACCGTCTGTCCTCATTTATTAAGCTCATTACAGAAAGTTAATGACGGGAGTCTATATTTCAGGTGGTAATGCTAGTACCCCCATTTTCAATCTGCACATCCCTCTCTCATTTGCCTGAATTATGCAGCAACAAAGTTGAATTATACGATACTTCCTGA
Organism: Elephas maximus indicus; assembly: GCF_024166365.1. NCBI lineage: Eukaryota > Metazoa > Chordata > Mammalia > Proboscidea > Elephantidae > Elephas > Elephas maximus. The sequence goes on from NC_064819.1 coordinate 160,423,691, forward strand.
ATTTCTGGGCTACATCAGGACTAAAAGTAGAAATAACAGCTTTAAATACTGGTGAAATCAAGAAGAATAGATTTGACCCTTCAGTTCCCACTTCAAGGGTACTAATGAGCCATAAACTTCTTATTAGTTAACCAAGGAAAACATAAAGCAAAAAAAAATTACCATATTTTAATGCAAATAATGTATGCCTTCTATGTTTGTTTGCCAACCAAGCCCCCCCACCCCATGAGGTATTTTCATAAGAGCGTTATGCTAATTTTTTTTTTTTTTTTTTACAGCAACATGTTAAAAAAAATTGTCCCGGCAGTGGTTATGAAAATCCCTGGCAGGGAGCAGACACAGTGGGCAAACAAAGTAGAAGGCACTTTTTTTTTTATTTTGACGAGACAATTGAGGAGAGAGGAACCCTGGGTGGTGCAAACAGTCAAGCACTCACTTGACTACTAACAGAAAGGGTGGTGGCTTGAACCCACCAAAGGAGCCTCAGAAGGATCTGCTTCACAAAGGTCACAGCTTTGAAAGCCCTATGAAAGGCAGTTCTACTCTGCGACACATGGGGTCACCATGAGTTGGTATCCACTCAATGACAACTGTTTTGTTTTTTGTTTGTTTGCTTGTTTGGTTATTGAGGAGTGGGAGAGCAATACTGAGAAAATGTTTTTGGCTTATTCCTGTGTATTCTTATTACTGACACATTCTTTACATTGTTTAAAAAAAAAAAAAGTAGTTGCCCTCAAATCAGTTCCAACTCAAGGAATTGGAAGAACTACGCCCCATAGGCTTGGTGGCATAGTGGTTAAGTGCTATGGCTGCTAACCAAAGGGTTGGCAGTTCGAATCCACCAGGTGTTCCTTGGAAACTCTATGGGGCAGTTCTACTCTGTCCTATAAGGTCGCTATGAATCGGAATCGACTCGACGCAACTGGGTTTGGTTTTTGGTTTTGATGCTCCATAGTATTTTCAGTGGCTGATTTTTTAGAAATAGATGCCAGATCTTTCTTTCAAGGCAACTCTGGGTAGATTTGAACCTCCATCCTTTCACTTAGCAGCCAAGTGTCAATAGTTTATGCTACCCAGAGTACTTATTTTATAAGAAATCAAAATACTATTAGTTCGTCTAAACTTCCTTGTACCAAGTACTTTTAGAATTTAAAAAAAAAAAAAAAAACTAGCAAGAAATTATCTACTAATGTCTGTCAAAAGCACATCTCACTAAATCAGTGGTCGTCCTTTCAAGAATTTTAGCATATTTCTTACAAGCTGGGTCTATGTAATACTAAAAATACAGGTGAAAAGAGAAAGTGAGTGTTAAACTAATTACAATTTAAAAATAATGAACAAGAAATCAGTGTTTAAGTTCTAGTTCAAATTCCGTCACTGAATAAGAATGGGTACTTGAACAATTTGATTAAGCTATGTAGGTTGTAAAATGATGCATTAGACTGGAAAATCTCTAAAATTGCTTAGAGTTTTAAGTTTTAGAGTCCCTAAAGTTGTGATGTGTCCAAATTGCTGCTTTTAACAGTGTTAAAATCCAAACGTTCAGAAATGCCTGCATGATTGCTTTATGATTTGAACCTAATATTTGGAGCTCTGTAGACACAACTTCAATCATCCAGTAGATTAGATTATCCTCTCTTCTCGAGCAGTAAAAGGTGTTGTTTTGCATAGAATCTATTATTGCTGTGCTTCAAAATCATCTTTATGGTTGACTGCCCAGGAAGACATCACTTTCATTATAAATGACTGAGCTTTTTATTCTCTTTCTTCCCAATCTTTCTAGTCTAGTCCAGTCCTTGGTTATAATAGTAAATAATAAAGGACCAATCAATTTTTAAAAAATGCAAAGACTGCCTTATGGTTCATAATTAAAAGTAATTTTAGAACAGAAGCTCAGTTTTAAACATTTTTATTATATTTACCTCTAGCTGAAGATTGGGAAAAGCATGCGCTGAGTTCAGTAATATCTTTAACGTGATCTGTAGCCCATAGGGTTACATTAGCTTCTCAGTCATATAAACATGGACATTCCTCATAACCGGGATGGAGTTTTTTTCATCTTGGGGTTTCTGGAACTTAGCACCAGGCCAAAAACATAAAGGCTCTCTATAAATGTTGGTCAAACTGAGTTGAACTGAGGGGAAAAAGGAAAAGAAAAAAGGGTTAAGAACTTAAAATTAATTGTACCAAACACTTTGTAGGTACTTCACAAAAGTTATCTCACAGAGGTTATTGATTTGTATTAAAAACAAAAACAAAAAATATTGCCTTTGAGTCGATTCCGACTCATAGCAACCCTATAGAGCAGAGTAGAACTGCCCCACAGGGTTTCCATGGAGCACCTGGTGGATTTGAACTGCTGACTTTTTGGTTAGCAGCTGTAGCTTTTAACCACCACGCCACCAGGGTTTCCATTAATTTGTATAGTTACTGTTAATAAACACAGAGACTGCATCTGCTCAGGCACAAAGAATCACACTATCTCATAGGTTCGCTAATGTATTACAGTTACGTTGGATAATTCTTTTGATAAGCCATTTTCCCCCCAGATTCAGGGTTGTGTCTCATGTTAACTAGTTTACCTCATTCTACCTCTTGTCCTTGCTTTTTCTGATTGATAAATGATAACAAAAATAAAGTATAAAAAACAGATAATGAGTATGAATCATTCGATCCCAGCAGCATTATAAATACTGAATGAACATATAGTCATCACAGGCCTGTAAGTTTAAGTCAAAATCAAAAATTAATCCCTGAAAGTATTTTTATCTTTACCACAGTTTTATCAGTGTTTTCACTTAGTTCCAAATATATTTTCTTAATGACCCAAAATTTATAGAACTATTCATGGAGTATTTGCTTCAGGTGAAGCATCAATTTATTCAGCAGTAACTTTCTATAAAAAGACATCGTATTTATACTCTGGGGTCTCTACAACTCATTCATGTAAGGTACAAATATCTGTAAAGCAGCCACTAAGTGCTGAGCATTATATCAAGGTAAAGCACTGGAGACAAAGCTATTAATTGACCTTAGCAGCTACATTCTAGTAAACTACACTCTAGTAGGAAAACATAAACCATGTTCACCAAAAAATGTAAATAAGTCAGTATAATATACCCAATTAAAAAGTAAAAATTATGTGAATATAAATAACATATGTTTAGTAAAAAAAAAAAAGTAAATGAAGATTATAGATAAAAGAGTGGTTGGTGATTTAGAAAAAGGTTCTTTCTGTGGAGGAACCAATCATGTACAGATTTGGTGGAAGAACATTCTAGGCAGAGGGAAAATCAAATGCAAAGCCCTGGAATAAGGAATGAGTTTGACCTTCTTTGAAAAACAGAAAAGCCAGTGAGCTTGAAATTTATCGAATGAGGGGAAAAGAAGTGAGAAATGAAGTCAATGAGATATGGAGAGGTCAATCAAGCCAGGTCTTGTAGGCTAAGGAGAGGAGAGTGACTTGACTTCAGTTGCAATGGGAAGTATTGAAATAGGGTAACTATATAACCTGTCTTCCAAAGCAGGACACTTTGGAGAATGAAGGGGGGCTCTAATAATGGCAGAAAAATAGAAACAAACCAGGACTCTCCCAAGCAAACTGGGACATGAATCACCCTCTATTGAACATTTCTAAGCATAATAGAGAAAAGATATGATTTATGCTCATAAAATATTAGTTTGAACTCTATGCTGAGAATGGACAATAGGAAGACAAATGTTTAAGCAGGAAGGCCAACTGGAAATCTGCTACTTTTGTCCCACTGAAAAATAAGTTTTCTTGTACTCAAATTTGTAGTAGTAGATACAGCAAGATGTATTCAGGTGCAAGATTAGAGAAAATAGGAGATTTTGTTGGACTGAATGTGGCATGTAAAGGTAGGAAAAGAAAGTGGGATGACTCTGAGTAATTTGCCCTGAGAAAGTAGGTGAATAATGACATCATTTGCTTATATATTGAGTGAACTGAACAGGAGAAACAGTCTAGAAAGGAAACAAGAGTTCCTCATTTTAAGATTAATATTATACCTCTGAGTATAGATGCGCCAATCTTTCCTTTTTGCTAGACAAGTAAAAGTAGTCAATTGTGTTAAACATCTAAGCTAAACTGTTGGACAGAATCCATTCATTCAAACTGAACCATCTCAAGATAGCCTAAAAGCAAATTTCGTAATCTTGAAAAAAAAATTTTTTTTTGAAGAAATATACTTTAACAGAAAGAAACCTTATAAAATTAATCGAAACATAAATAAAATACGTTAAGACTCTTCTTCTGTTTTAAGTCCAGGGCTTTCCCCGTGACCGCAATATTGAAAAAATAATAAAAAAAAATTTAAGCATATAAATATATATGTGTAAAAAAAATTGCTGTTGAGTCAATTCTGACTCATGGCGACCCTGTGTGTGTCAGAGTAAAACTGTGCTCCATAGGATTTTCCATCATAGATTTTTCAGAATTAGATCACCAGGCCCTTCTTCTTAGGTGCCTGTGCATAGGCTTGAACGCCCAACCTTTTGGTAAGCTATTGACCAACTTTAACTTTTTGCACCACCCAAATACTCGAATATGCGGTAAACCTTAAAATCTTTCTCCACTTCTTTTTCCTAAAGACTGTAGATAATCTTTAGTCCTTGTGCCTGCTCCTTGTTTCAGCGCTGATAAACTAAAGGTAGTCTTTGCATGTGTATATTACGTTCAGACTAGAGTTACTAAGCCTGATGGGTCTTAATCAAAATGCTCAGCAAATTGTCTGGATCTATGCTCTCTTGAGAACAGTGATGGTTCAGATGTAGAATTCTCACCTTCCCAGATATGATTCCCTCACAATGTCCCTCAAGCACAGCCAACACTTGCCTGTCAGTGGAGGCTTGTGTGTTGCTATGATGCGGAACAGATTTCATTAAAGCTTTCTAGAAAGACAGACTAGGAAGAAAGGCCTAGAAGTCTACTTCTGAAGATCAGTCAGTGAAAATCCTATGGGTTACAACAGACCCTATACCGTTGTACATAGGGTTGCCAAGAATTAGGTCCAACAAGATGGCAGCTAACAACATGCTCTCGTAATGGTGTACTTCTCTCAGGGCCAATCAGCGTTTCTCTTCATGTTGCGTATGTATAAATGACACATGTGATTAAACAATAAGGCATAACACAGAAAGTGACATAGTGCTAAATAGCGAGTGATTTCAGTTAGACACGGAATAACAGGAGTCACTTCTCATATGCTCAAGCAAGATCAGTGATTTTGTACTATGTATATCTCCATTCTCTGTGGGATAAAAGTTATTAGGCTAGTCGTTTTAGAATATATAGTTTGTAGTTCCCAGGGAAGTATCAAACTCTACAACCTGAATGATATAATAGGAAAAACAGTGGGCACGGATGCAACCAGACCTAAGCCACAGTGTTGATGTGCTATTTATTAAACATAGACTAGATGATTACTCTTTCTGAGCTTTGGTTTGCTCATCTGTAAAATGGAACTAAAAATGCATAATTTTAGGGTTGATCTGAAGATAAACAGAAAAACATCACTTACAAGTAGTCCAGTGCCAAGCACAGATTTGGTGGTTCATAAATGTTAGTTACATTTCCATTGTTGGAAAGCATTCATTGAATATTATACATAGATGACTTTACTTTGTTGTACACCTTTTATTCGCCATATCTTTACAGAACTGTAGACATGAAAAGGACAGAAATGGTGTCATATTAGTCTTTGCATCTCTGTTTTTGATAAATTATTTTACATAGTAGCTGCCTAAACATTTATTTTGAAATTTATTTTGACCAAGATAATTCTACTTTAGTCCTAGACTATGCACTTAATAGGAGATTAATAAAATTTCTACTAATAAAATAGTACAAGTATAAATACATATGTTTGATGCTGAAAGCACTGGTGATGGTGTTGATAATTTACTTGAAATAACAGAAGTTAACCACTTTGTTTAGGAAATTCTTTCTTTACATGCAAATATCTCTTGTTCTCTCTTATTTTTCTTTTTATTCAATTTATACGACCAAATGTATTTGAAAAAGATTATTACATTAGCGTTTTTAGGAGTTTCTGCATTCTCCTTTGATATAACTCTTTTTTCTTATAAAATGGAAAGACAGAAAAAACATCAGATTTTTTCACACTGTTCTGCAAGAAACTGCCTACCATATTCTAAATCAGAGAGGTTTTCAATAAAAGATAAGAGTAGAGATTTTATCATGATTTCCAGGGATCTAAGGTTCTATTAGCCAGAAGGCTTCAAGAAAAAGAGAAGATGATATTATTAATTTTAAGACCCAATTATTTTCTGCTTTGAATTTTTTGTTGATACCATGAGTTTTCATTAATGGAAGCATGCTGAATCCTTGAATATTGTTGAATATTTGGTAGGTTTTTTTTTTTTTTATGGATATCTTTTTCTTGCCCTCCCCCCCCAAAACCTACCCTTAGAGTCCAGAGGAACATACTTTGTCCCACCAATTCTACCCCCCATAGGCTCCCCCTGAGTCCACTGGAACATATGTGTCCCCCCAAAAAGTGTCAAAATTTCTATTTTCATACCAAAAATGTACACACCTCATACAACACCCTGTAGAAACAGTAAATTGTGGTATGTGCCCATTTTCTCAGTTTCAAACAGTCATAAAAACCCCTGCCTTGTATCAATATGCACTATCAGTGAGAAAGCAGCTTCCCAATGAGCCTGAAAGGCATAAAATGTTGGTGGGTAACTGTATGTCCCAACAGCCATGAAAAGGTCTTAAAGGGATAAGCATTACATTTTGAAGGAGTGACCAATGAGCTCTTTTTTTCTTATTAATTTTGACATGACACTTGTCGGTTTTTTAGAGGACTGCATAAGCATTCCTCTACCTTAAGTTGATTAGGTTATTATATTTCAAAAAGTGAAACAAGTAATAGCATCCCCCAGGTCCAAATATACCAAGAGACTCTCAGAATTTTACCAAGACATTCAACCCAGTGAAGAGTTTTGCTCCTCTGATTTTCATGCTGACATAAGAAAGTAGCAATCATACACAGTAGTCACAGAATAGGAAAGCCTGTCAATAAGATGATTTATATTTAACTGAGTGCTTACCATAGGGTAGGTATTATATGAGATGTTTTGAATGCATTACCTTCTTTAATCCTCACAATAACTCTGAGTTAGTACATTTCCTCATTTGTAGAATAAAGCTTAGAGGAATCAAGCATTTTGCCCTGTGCACACACAGCTGGTAGGTGGTAAGGCCAGAATTCAAAATGTGTCTGACTCTACGTGAAAGCTCTTAACCACTACCTCATGCTGTCTCTATGATCATAAAAAGTGAAATAAATAGAGTACTGGAGAAAACATAAGTCACTAGTATCCCACAGGAGCTTTGCTACATGTATCGATACAAATTAATTCAAAACTAGCCATACTTTAATTAAGATGATGGCAGTTTCTCAAATAAAGTTTAATGCAATCTACTTTTGCACTTGATAATAACAAGTTTCGTTTTTCAGAAGGTCTAAAGATCTAAAAGATCTCTAGTTCCTAAACCGACTTAGAGTGCCCCTGGGCGGTATTTGTGAATGCATCCACATAGTGCCAAAGTTTAAAAATTAATCAGTCTAATTATGGTCCACAAAAATACCAGGCGTCTTCCTTATTTACTGCTTTTGTTTAATTTTGTTTGTTCCCACTGGTTTGACAAAATTGGCCTTTTATTTAGACACAAGATAAGTCTTAATCAATATATTACGGGAAATTGGAGTCTCCCAAGCATATTTCAGAAACAACAATTTTTTTTGCTCATTTATAATCATCTGTAGTGGGACAAGAGCAGCAGGTGAGAAGCCATTACCCACTAGTAGATTAATCATGCTAAATATAATGATTTTATGTATTCACTGGAAAATGTTGCATACATATATCACTCTTCAGTATCACTTAGAAAACAGGTGGTCTGAAATAATCGGCATCTCTAAAATATGTCAGGGATAGCATTTTGTTTCCTTAGTTTTTACAGTACATTTTCCAAATTAAAACAGATCATCGCTATGAAATTATGCTAGGAGAAAAACCACTACTACCACTAGGAGTAGTGTGGTATCCGCAAATGTACTGAACAATGGATATGAGTAAGGTGAATTGGCTAGAACCAGAATTTCCAAATATACATAGAAATCATGATTTCTTCCCTTAGGAAACTCGGAGTGCCACAAAATATGAACTTGTTGCCTCTGTTGAAAGGAGTTCCTTGGTGGTGCAAATGGCTAAGCATCGGGCTACTAACTGAAAGGTTGTTGGTTGGAATACCTGGTTATCTGCTTCCAGAAGGTCACAGCCATGAAAACTCTATGGAGCACAGTTCTACTCTGAAACAGACAGGGTTGCCGTGAGTCGAAATTGACTCAAAGACAATGGGTTCAGTTTTGTTTTGTTCACCATTGTTGAAGCAGTAGAAACTGATGATAGAGTCCATTGCTAGTGTTCACATTAAAATAAAAACAGAATCAAGGATTATCTCAGCCTAAAACATTAACAAGATTGCTCAATTAATTGTTTTCTTTGCTAAGGCTTGAGGACATTTCAAAGTTGTATTAATTGCTCCTGGAAATAATGGGCAATTGCTGTAGAGGTATTATTTGTAAACTTTGATCTGTCCTTATAATTTGGGTTTTGGGTATGCTCGCTGCAGGAAATGGGGTGGTGTAATGGTTAAGAGCTATGGCTGCTAACCAAAAGGTAAGCAATTCGAATCCACTAGGCACAGTTTGGGAGCTCTATGGGCAGTTCTACTCTGTCCTACAGGGCCGCTATGAGTTGGAATCAACTTGATGGCAGCAGGTTTGGTGTTTTTTGTTTTTTTTGTTTTTTTTTTTAATGCTCACTGCAAAAAATATGACCCTTAAAAATAACATATACCTGGATTTGTTAAAAAATCCAGTCGAACAGCCACTTTGTTTTAACTGGTGAGTTTAAAACATTTCTATTTATTGTGATTATTGATATATTTCAACATGTTTATCTTACATTATTACTTCAATTTGCTCTTGTTTTTTAATTTTTTATTTTTAATTAATACTTACATCTTATTCCAAGTCATTTTTCATGTTCTCATATCCTTTAAGGCCTCTCCCACCATTATTCTGATGTTATTTAAAATTTTTATTCAGTCATTATTAGGAATTTATATTTTCTAATTCTTTTATTACTCAATCTGTATGCTGAGCAAAAAATCCAAGAAGCTGGACTACATGAAGAAGAATGGGGCTTCAGAATTAGAGGAAGACTCATTAACAGCCTGTGATATGCAGATGACGTAACCTTGCTTGCTGAAATGAAGAGGACTTGAAGCACTTACTGAAGAAGAGCAAAAACTACGGCCTTCAGTATGGATTACACCGCAATATAAAGAAGCAAAAATCCTCACAACTGGACCAATAAGCAACATCATGATGAACAGAGAAAAGATTGAAGTTGTAGAGGATTTCATTTTGCTGGGATCCACAATCAACAACACCCTTGGAAGCAGCAGTCCAAGAAATCAAACAACAAATTGTATTGGGCAAATCTGCTGAAGAAGTCCCCTTTAAAGAGTTAAAATGCAAAGATGTCTCTCTAAGGACTAAGGTGTGTTTAACCCAAAAAAAAAAAAAAATAAAGCCATGGTGTTTTCCATCGCCTCGAATGCATGGAAAAGCTGGACAGTGAATAAGAAAGACTGAAGAAGAATTAATGGCTTTGAATTATGGTGTTGGCAAAGAATATTGAATATACCGTGGACTGCCAAAAGAATGAACAAATCTGATTTGAAAGATGTACAGCCAAAATGTTCCTTAGAAGCGAGGATGGCAAGACTGAGTCTCACATACTTTGGACAGCAGGGTTCAGTCCCTGGAGAAGGACATCATGCTTGGTAAAGTAGAAGATCATTAAAAAAGAGATGGATTGACACAGTGACTGCAACAATGGGCTTAAGCATAACAGTGATCATGAGGGTGGTGCAGGACTTGGCAGTGTTTCACTCTGCTGTACACGGTGTCACTATGAGTCAAAACTGACTCAAAGGCACCTAACTACAACAACATTTCTTTTCTGTCTCATTTTATTCTTTTCTATCCTTTCCTGTTTGTTTTTAAACATCATTACAATTTATAAAGATATTTACTCACTATTTATTCGTTTATCTATTTCAGCATGTCCTGGATTTCTTTGTCCTATTATTTAAGTACTTCCTATGTATGTTATCTTTTTTATTCTTCTCTTGAAACAATTAGATTCCTGCTGCTTCTCTCTGTTGTCACTCCTGGGTTGATATTGATGACAAAAACCAACATCACTGCTATTTCAATATCTTGTCACAATTAGAATCTGTAAGCATTGATCTATATTTCACCAAGTGGGTTTACCAAAGCAACTGTATCCATGAAAACTTTTCTATTGAACTTACTCCCCAACAAAAACAAACAAGCTTTATTCCCTTTTGCTAACACAGACTAGACTCTACTTCTTGCTGTCAGGCTACGGAAAGGTACACATTCTGTAAAAGATGAGAACATTATTAAAACAGAAGTAGAACAGAAACAGTTGTCCATTGAGCTCCAACCACCAGCCATAAATGTTTTACATAAACCTGTTTATACATTTCTTAAAATGAGTCAATGAAGTCAGTATTCTCATTACTCAGTAATAAATAGACAAGTTACGTGATTCTTTAAGAGGGTAAAACAATTGCCCTGGGAAACAGCTAGAACACATCAGAGCTGAAATTTGAACCAGGCTTGCGAGGTATCAACACTGAATTAGGGATGCTTTTAAAATTAATTATGCATCATAGTTTAATTGACAGCATACTTTTTCTTTTGTAGAGATACATAAAATAATGCTTTATATTATAACCAATGGAATCTTAGATTTAATTAAGTAAGGTTCAAAGAATATACATTTTTTATATCCCCACATTTACGGTGTAAAGCCAGAGGCTCTATCTACTGCAGATTATCTGTGTCCTTCCACTATCTGAAGGTTGCCTTGTATATCATTATGTTTATAATATTCTATTCTCCAAGCTTACTATTCAGTGTTCTATTGCTTAGACCCCAGCCAAAGCTATCAGCCTGGAATTCTTCTCTGTTGTTCTTCCCTTCTCTTTCTTCTGGTTTTATTTTAACCTCTTTGGCAAACCTAGCTAAGTCATCGTATTTCATGACATGATGTTGCAGGTATCTTTGATCTATATATTAAAAAATAAATAAATAAACAAACCTGTTGCCATTGAGTCAATTCTGACTCAAAGCAACCCTATGGGACAGAGTAGAACTGGTGGATTTGAACTGCTGACCTTTAGGTTAGCTGTTGAGTGTATACAATTGCAATATTCTTTAAAAATCACTCAGCAATGTGTAACCTGAAATATATAAGGGAAGAAATATTGCCATTTTTTCTATGTAAATAAACTAGATAAGTTTTCAAAACTATATATATCTGTAAAACCCCAGTGCCGTTGAGTAGATTCCGACTCATAACGACCCTATAGGACAGAGTAGAACTGCCCCATAGAGTTTCCAAGGGGCATCTGGTGGATTTGAACTGCCGACACTTTGGTTAGCAGCCGTAGCACTTAACCAGTAAAACACCAGTGTTTCCATATATCTGTAGGCACCTTTATTATAAGGAACTCTGGTGGCACACTGGTTAAGAGCTCAGCTGTTAACCAAAAGGTTGGTGATTCGAATCCACCAGCAGCCTTGTAGGAGAAAAGACCTGGTGACCTGCTCCCATAAAGATTAAAGCCTAGGAAAATCTATGGGGCAGTTCTAATCTACCACATGGGGTCACTATGAGTCAGACTCCATGACACACAACAACACCTTTAGTGTATCATCCAGATGATACAAAAGACTTATATTCTTCACTCATGCTCTTCATTTGTTGGTGGTTAGAAGCAACATTTCCTTTTTCTGTTCTAGTTTGCCTCATTTGCTTTCCTCAACACCACTCAGTCAGATTTATAAATTCAGAAAAAAAATACTGACTTTAAGCAAGAAATTGTGCATTTTAATTGAACTTGAGTTTATGAGTAAGATGATTTTGGGGATTCGGTGTCAATTTATTTGCATTTTAATATTGTGATAGGCATAGTTTCTCTGATTTTTCATCTAATTAATATTGGATACCCTGATTCATTGGCTGATACATTATACAACGTTTATTCCTACTAATTTCTATCATATTTTGAGTGGTTCTAAGTCATTGGTCTTTTGCATATACGAACTCTGATCTTTGCAGGAATCCTATAAGATAGGTGTCCCAATCCTTATTTCACTAATGAGAAAAATAATACTTAGAAGGGTAGGTATTTTGACAGTGACATACATCTGGAAAGTAAAGAAGTCGGAACTTAAACACATGCCTGACTGAATATTCAGTGATTTTTATATTATACTATGCCATTTTTTTATCTTCTAATTATACTCCTGTAATTTTTTATTTATTAGCTTCAAGACAGCTTCCCCAGTTCTAAACTTAGATTTGATGATGTTATTTCTATTTTTATCTAATAATTTTAGTATGTTTATATTTTGGAGTACTGGTGGCACAGTGGTTAAAGTACTCAGCTGCTAACCAAAAAGTCAGTGGTTTAAACCCACCAGCCACTCTGCAGGAGAAAGGTGTGGTAGTCTGCTTCAGTAAAGATTTATAGCCTTGGAAACCCTATCGGGGTAGTTCTACACTGTCTTATAGGATCGCTATGAGTCAGAATCTACTCAACAACAATGGTTTGGGATTTTTTTTAGTTTATATTTTGAATCTCTAGAAATAAAATTTACTAAAAGAATTTTCTTGATTTTCCATGAATTATAAATATACATAGAAGAAATATGTAATAGTAGAATATTCATAAACCATACATGACTTTTTTTGACAAAGCAGATTTATGTATATAATTTAGAGTCACAGATTATAATATTGAAATTAGCAGAATTCTGATTCCAAGAAAAAGCAAATGGCTCAAAGTAGTCAGTTACAACCAGGCTTATAAATAGAAGAGGAGGGAGAAGAACTGGCTAATCTTAATATGATTGATTGAACCTCCCTTTTACTGAGATTAGCTGATATGAGATTACTAGGTGGTTTCTGGCCTGGCGGCTAAAAATTTGGCTTTGTGGGTAAGAAAAAAAAAAAAAAACTAAAATCAAAGTAAGATGTCTGTTATTAATTTTTCTCATTGACAGTTTTCATTTTAGATCCATATCCCTCTAGTTTAGGAGCCCTCATGGCACAATGGTTAAGAGCTTGGTTACTGATTGAAAGGTCAGCTGTTCAAACCCACCAGTAACTCCTCAGGTGGAAAGACCTGGCGATCTGTTCCTGTAAAGATTACAGCTTAAGAACCCTATGAGGCAGTTATACCCTGTCACATTATGAGTCAAATTCGACTGGGCAGCAATAACAACAATAGTAAGTTCAGAAATTTTTAAAACTCAATTTTTTTACAAGTATACCTGTAAAAATGGTGTGGTAACAATGTCTGACCTAACTTCACGAAGAGGAAGGAGAATCAAGATCAACAGCCCAAGGTTGATTCCCGTGAAGCCGGGCTCACTCTCTCTGCAATCTTCACCAATTCTGACACCAACCATCCCTCTCATGGCACTCTCTACTTCTTTGCTGGGTTTCATAATTCAGTGCAATGGCCACACAGAACTCACAGACAATACTCACACTTATGAGGTTTATTAGGAAAGTAACAGGTTACAATTCAGGTTCAGGAACATTCAGGAAACAGTTCTTCCATAGGACAGCCGCTTACCAGCCAAGCTCACAGGCCTGCCTCTCCCTGGCCCTAGACCTTTACCCAAAGGCACTAACCTTCTCTGTCTGTGGGCTGGGAAGTCCAATGTGCAGTCTCCTGCAGGTCTCTACTGTGGGTTTGTCCTTCCCTGGTGGTGGTGGGCTTTTCTCTTTCCCACTTCTGGAGTGGCTCATTTCAGGCCCAGCAGGATGACAAAACTGACCAAGCCCTTTGGTGGCCCCAGTTACCCTATGCACAGTCACACCCAATCACCTGGGTGGAAGTTACAAGACCATGGCTAGAAATGCCACACAAAAGCGATCCACACATCACAATACAAAAAAAGTATTTGGAGATTAACAAAACATACAGTCTCTACCCAGAAAACTTATGACAATGTAATGAACCTAGCATAGTAAAAACAGTTTTGAATGGAAAAGAACAGAATTGTAGGACTTATACTACCCAATTTCAAAACCTACTGTGAAGCTACAGTAATCAGTGGAATGTGATTTTGGCATAATGGTAACTGAATCAATGGAACAGATTAGAGTTTTAAAGCAGATCCATATTCAGTGAATTGACTTTTGATAAGGGATCCAAATAAATTCAACAGGAAAAGGAAAATATTTCATTAGATAACACTGGAAAAATTGGATAAGCCTGTTGTTTTTGTTGGGTGCCAACGAGTCAATTTCAAATCATAGTGACCCCATGTGACAGAGTAGATTTGCCTCATGGAGTTTCCTTGGTTGTAATTTTTATGGAAACAGAGAGCCAGGTCTTTCTCTCATGGAGCCACTAGGTAGGTTTCAACTGCCCACTTTTCAGTTAGCAGCTGAATGCTTAACCGTTGTGTCACCAGGATTTGATAGCCCTAGGGGGAAAATGAACCTCGATATCTAACTCATGCTGTGCAAAAAAAGATTAATTCAAAATGGATCATAATTGTTAACATAGAATCTAAAGCTATAAATACAATAGATAGCTGTCTTCAAGTGACTCCAACTCATGCAATTCTATATGCCACAGAATGAAACATTGCTTGATCCTTCATCTTCCTCACAAAGCCTGAGTCCCTTGTTGCAGATATTGTACCAATTCATCACACCAAGGGTTTCCTTCACCCTTGCTGATCCTCCGCTTCACTAAATGTGATATCCTGCTTCAGTGGTTGATTTCTCCTGATAACATGTCCAAAGCAAAAGAGTCAGACAACATCCTCTTGTGATTCATAGGGTTTTCACTGGCTAATTTTTGGAAGTAGACTGTCATACCTTTCTTTCTACTCTGCCTGAGGCCAGAAGTTCAACTGCAGTTTTCAACTGAAACCTGACATAGTATAATATGTTTGTAATCTGGGAATGGGCAAAAATTTCTTAAAGTACAGCATGGAATGGCCATAAAAGAAAAAAAATGATAAATTAAATCTTATAAAAATTTTTAAAATGTGCTCATTAAGAGGCATTATTAAGGTACTAAAAATACAAGCCACAGCCTTAGAAAAGTATTCCCCATACACATATCTGATAAAATACTTTTATCCAGAAATACAGAAAATTCCTCAACACCATACTAAAAGTCAACCCAATTTTTAAAAATGGGCAAAAGACTTGAGCTGACAATTCACAAAGGAACATACACAAATGACCACCAAAATATGTCCAATGTCTTTATTTCTCAGGGAAACTAAAATTAAAACTGCGATGAGATACTAATGCATACTTACCAGAATACGTAAAATTTAAAAACAAACAAGACCAACTGGAAATGTCATACTTTGCTAATGGCGGTGTGAACGGGTAAAAAGCACTTTGGAAAAAAGATCAGCAGTTTCTTATAAAGTTAAAATCACCCTTCAGCCAAAGATTAGACAGGCCCATAAAACAAGTGGACACACCAGCCCAGGGGCAAGGACGAGAAGGCAGGGAAGCGGTAATAGGGAACAAAAAGTCGAGAAGGGGAGAGTGTCGACATGTTGTGGGGTTGGCAACCAATGTCACAAAACAATATGTGTACTAATTATTTAATGCGAAGTTAGTTTGTTCTGTAAATCTTTAAAGTACAATAAAAAAAAGTAAAAAAAAAAATTTTTTTTAAAGTGTACTATGATTTCATGTGTATGAAGTTTTACAACAAGCAAAACTAATAATCTATGGTGGAAAAATTGGAACATAATATTTGTCTCTGGGTGTGGGGATTGATTGGTAAGTGGCAGGAGCTAGGATACTTTCTGGGATGATGGAAATAGTCTACAGCTGGAAAATAATGTGAATTATATGATTGTATGTATCAAAGCTCCTTAAACTGTAAACCTAAAATGTGTGAGTGTTAGTGTTTATAATTGTACCCCAAATTAAAAAAATTCAAACAAGTATCAAACTCTAGTTATAGGTTTGCTTTTTACAGTGGTATGAGTTAGCAGTTCTAGATAAGCCTTATGTGTTTTCTAAGCTTTAGCAAATGGATAAATGTATTGAGAATAATGGGATCCACACTGGTAGGGAAGGAATACTGTGGTGTTGGGTTGGAGTTACCAGAATGAACTCCAAATATTTATATAGTCTCAGAATCTCTCCACAAATTACTTAGTAATTGTACCAGAAAAATTAGTAATTTTACAATGGAAAAACCTAGAAAAATTAGTGATGAAAACAAACATCTCTAATATTGATACAAACCAACATTATGTGCTTCCTGAGGAATTTTTCCTGATTAAACAAGGCTAAAGAAACTTGATTACTAAATGCAATGTATAATCTTGGATCTGGTCTTGGACCGAGAACAAAAATAGCTATAAAGGACATTTTTAAGGCAATAGATGAAATTTGAACAGAGGCATTGATTAGATGATACTATTGCATCAGATACTACTACTAGACAATAGTATTGTATCAGTGTGAAATTTCTTGATTTATCTTACTATATTGTCATATAAGAATATGTCCTTGTTCTCAGGACATATCGGGAGTACTTGAGGGAAAAGGAGCCCTGTGTCTCCTATTTACTCTGAAAATTATTTTTTTTTAAATATGCTTATGTTTTTATTATACAGAAGTGTGAAGCCAGAAAAAAAAATCATTGAGGTCGAGTCAAATTTTGACTCAGTGACCCTATAGGACTAAGTAGAACTGTGCCAAAGGGTTTTCAAAGCAAACTCTTCTCTAGGGAAGCAAACTCTCATATCTTCCTGGGAGCAGCCGTTGGGTTCCAACCACCCACCTCTTGTTTCGCAGCCAAGCGCTTTTACCACTGCACCACTGGGGCTCCTATTCATATATAAGTCTATATAGTTTTATTTTACATAAATGGGATAGAATGTGCTGTTCTGCAACTGGGCTTTTTCACTTAACAATATATCTTGATATCTTGGATATTTTTCATTTGCGCATATATATTTTGTTCCTTTTTAAAAGTGTCAGTATTTTAGCCATTGATAGGGATTTAGGTAGTTTTAATTTTTGAATATTGCAAATCATATCTTATTAACCTTCCTTATATCTTTATAATCCTGTCACAGCATCTCTGTAGGCACAATTCCATTAAGTCAAAAGGTATGAATAATTTAAATATTGGTCAATGCGGCCAATTAACCCTCTAATATCCAAATTATTTTATCATACTCTTCAATGGTATGAGCTCCCTTCCCCCATATCCTCCTCAACAGGGGGTATTAATCACACTTTTAACTTTTTGCAACTTACGTTGGGCAGAAAACAAATGATATATCATTATTGTTTTAATTAAAAAACCCAAAACCAAACCCATTGCTGTCGATTCCGACTCACAGCAACCCTACAGGACAAAGTAGAACTGCCCCATAGAGTTTCCAAGCAGCGGCTGGTAGGTTTGAACTGCTGACTTTTTGGTTAGCAGCTGATCTCTTAACCACTGAGCCACCAGGGTCCCTACAGGCTTTGCAAATTACTAGTGAGCTTGAAAATATTTTTTTTTGTGAATGTATTGATCATTTGTACTTTTTTATTTTTTGTAAAGTGTTTATGCGTAGTATTTACCAATTTGTTTCCCCTTTTGTCTATTTCTTACTGAATCATACAAGTTTCGTTTGTGTTATGGTTATTACTCCTTTGTGTAATTATGAAATTATGAAAATGCTTTCAGCCATGTACTTGTCTTTTACTTTTGTTAAGAATGTTTGTTTTATTATAACTTTTAAATTTTCACATAGTAAATTCTTCCAATCTTTTATGTATCTTTGGTTTTGTGACTTGTTTGGAAGGGTTTCTCTACACATAAACTCTAAAAATATTCTATGATTTCTTTTATTACTTACGTAGATTTTTAATACTTAGAACATTAATTGGTAAGTAATTTTTCTATACGCTGAAATGTAGATATCAAAGTCAATTTTTATTTATGAATAAATGTCTGTTCCACTCTATTTAATTCTTGATTATATTTTCCCTATTAATTTGAAAGATACCTTTTTCATATCTTCAGTTTTCACAAAGAAATAGATCCTTTTCTGTTCTCTCTACTCAATATCATTGATATATTTCTGAAGCAATAGTGTGCTATTTAACTCCATGGTATATTGAAGTATAAGTCATACAGCCCCCTGAGGTATGTGGTGTAGTAGTTAAGGGCACAAACTCCAGAACTGTCCCTGGCCTTAATACCTCTCTGCCCTAGGGCATATCAGTTGATCTTTCTGTAGCTTACATTCCTTATCTGCCAAAATGTGTCTGAGTATAGGATAGGATTATTACTACCAATCATTACTACCATTACTGTATTTTTATGCAAATAAGAAGCACATTTTATATATATATATATATATTAGCCAACTGCACAACCCCACAGGAGTTATTTTCATAAGCACACTGTTAATTTTTTACATATTGCTAACTTTAATTTCTATTTCTGATCACATGGAAACTTCACTTAAGGTAGGTATTGGCTTTATATTACTTGAAATTTAAGCCAAAACTATTTACTGGCAGATCGACTGTTGAGTTCATGTGGTATAATTATCAACTTAAATTAATAGAAACAAACCCACAGGTTGTTAATTTTCTGATTACCGAGTGCTGCCAAACTTGATCTATGATTTCTTGACCATGGCTTATACCTTTATTATATAATTATGACCAAAAGTAGCATTTTCGGATTATTTTTATGCACATAAACAGAAAATTAAAGAAAATGAATAGAAAGTTATGATTTACCTGTAATATGGGAGGATGAGTGAATGCGGTCGAAATTCACTTCTGGACAAGTCAAGAGACATGCACGGTGTATGCATGGGCGTGCTATGCCACGACTGTTTTACTTAATTTCATCAGTTTCCACGTGTTATATGTATAAGTGCTTTATTTCCCAAAAAAAAAACACCAGAAGAATGCTAGAATTATCAGATTATTATTAGGATGGTTATGAGTAAATAAATTAATGATTGTAAAATTTTAGATCAGTATTTTTGGTCAAATACTCTACTGTACACGTGCCACCTGTTATAAATAACCCTTCACTTTTTTTTGACAAAAAAAGGTCATTCTTTTGCAATTTTTGCTTCAAATAAACTTTTGCATCAGTTTGCAAAGTTCCATGAAGATTACTGTCTGTAATTTGATAAAGAGGGTATTGGGTACTAGGTTAAATATACTTTAAATATTTTCGGGGAGATTGATATTGTTCAGCAAGCAGAGTTGAACACGTCAAGCCCTTAAATCTGCAGCTGCTCTGGTTGAAGCTGTCTACCTCCTTGTGTCCTCCTGCCCCGGCCTCTTACAAATAGACCCCAGGACTGAGAACAGTTTCAAAATTTGCACTAGAATAATTTTTGTCTTATCACGCCATCTTTCTTCATATGTACATTTGCTTCAGTGGACAGTGGTTAAGTTACTGTGTTTTATTGTCTGAGAAGAAGTTGTCACTTTGTGTACTTCATAAGAAAAAAAAAAAAAAAAACCCTAGACTACGCTCCAGAATTGGCCATTTCAGGAGAGAAAGCAATAAATGACCACCATCCCCATCTGTTCCAAGGCTACATTTTGCTAAAGAAGCATGATAAATTACCGTGAGCCATATGAATTTTACTGAACCAAATTTCGTTAGCTGTGCTCATATGGATACACAATGTAATATGTGGTTAGGTGAGATGATATTATAATTGTATTCACATTGCTGTGGTAGATACACTAATCATATTAGCCTTTTGTACAAAATCTGCTACTAGATTTATAGTCCAGTAGCACTATTATTGGTTGTCTCCTTGAACAGCTCCCTAAACTGTAAGTAATCTATTCAGTCTTCCACATTTTTCTATGTATGTCATCACTTCTGCTGAGATAAAAATACAATTTACTACTTATTGTCATAAGCTTAGTCTGCTAAATTTAAGAAATTATATTAATAGGCTGTATTTGTTCTATTGTTGTATTTTGTTCAACCAAGTGACAGCATGAACTTGCATCTAAAACACAAGTTATTGTACACCGTAGGCCAAAACATAGGCTATTCCTGGAGTATGAGCTAATAGCACAGACATGGGATAATAGTGAATGGTTCTCTGGATTCCAATGAGTAAGGCAACTTTCCAGTTCATTTGGGAGAACAGTCCAATGTTATCACAGCAGTGTATCCATCTGTGAGTTTTAGTAGTTCTGGATGAGAGCATTGCAGAGACTATGGCTGGCTAGCCAGTTATTGAATGATGCACACTGCTTTGCCTGTGTGGTAATAAAAGTGGCCACAGATGGGACCATTGTTTTAGGAGGGATACCAATAGTGCTATCCCAATGAATTGTGTCACCAAAGTATACAATGTCACAGAAAATAGAGATGGATGACTTTCAACAAAGAGCTATTATGTTGAGACAAGCTAGATGCTTTGAGTCATCTGTAAGGAAAAAAAAAAAAAAAAAAACCTGAATTGTTTATTAAGGATTGTCTCCTACATGTCTTTTAATTTTATCATTATATAAATGACTCACACAATACACATTTTAGTATGTAGGGATTAGAATAAATGGTATTATTGCACAAAAAAAACTATTAACTTTAAAACTTCAAATTTAGAGTCCTTAGAATTCCATGAAATCTTTGAGCATTTTCTCTGCCTTAACTTAAAAAAAAATCTGAGGTATGGTAAAAGCCTATGTGACATACAGGCTAAAATGAGTCTTGCAAGTGAAGAAACTTGCCCAAGATCAAAATAACGATTTTGGAGCAGGATTCAAAATCAGGTAGTCTAATTTGAAAGTCTTTAGCATAATTATGAAATCATGTTTGTCTTATACATGCAATTTTTCTACTCCAATTCCACCCTCCTTATTTTGTTTGTTATGAATGTTCATCAAAATACATGCAGCAAACTGCCACAGGTAAACCTTTAAGATATGACAACGGTTATCAACTTGCCATATTTGCTCCATATGTTTTAATATAAAAGAAGCAAGCTATACAGACAGTGTTGAATTCCCTTATGTTCTGATCCTTGATCCTATTCCTCTTATTTCCTCTCCTGAGACAACCATTATCATGAATTTTGTTTGTACGCTGAGAGACAATGTTTTTAATTCCTTTACTGTAGTGATAGGGAAAATGATACTACAGCTTCCTTTCTGCAATTTGACATGTAATCTATTTGCTTCAATATTAATTTTTTTAGGCATTCCTCTTTTGATGAACATTTAGAAGTCAAATTTTCACTATTTGAAATAAACCTGAGGCAGACATGTCTTCTTGTGCACGCGTGTAGGAATTCTTTAAGTTTTTATAAGGTATATACCTGAAAGTAAACTTACTGGTCCAAAGGGAATACATTTTCAATTCTCTAAATATTGACAAATTGTTCCCCCAAAGAGGCATCCCCCAATTTTTATGTTTACCAGTAACACATAAGTGTTTTAATTTTCCTACATCTTTACCATCACATGGTATTGCCAGGCATTTTGGGCCATCTGATTAGGTTGAAGCAGGGAGGAGCAGGGTTCGGGTATTTCCAGCAGAAATATCTTCAGAGGGAGTGGGTAATTCTTTATTTTCTGCTTCTGAGCTTACAAGGTCCCGTTTTTAGCTCACAGGAGTTGGTCAAAGGAGAACATTAATGGGATCAAATGAACATGCTTAACTGATCCAGGAAATAGGGAATGAGGAAGAGAGCAAGAACATCAGCAGGTGGTTTAGTTCAGTCAAGCACAGGTAAGAATCTGGGCCAGGCTCCACCTGGGCATTCTGCCCTCAGGTTAATAATAGTGTCACAGTGGCAGAAGAAGGATGATGAAGGCAAGCTTCCCCACATCCCATTTTATCCTTTGTCTTAGTCTACTTAGAGCTTCACTAAAATAATCTCACTTGATGCTAGGATTCCAGAACTGTCCTGAGGGAATAGTCAGGCCCCCCAGAATAGAAACTTCCAGTCTCCTTCTTGGAAGGTAATTCCCTGAGAGCTCAGAAGTGCAGGTCTGGGAATCTCTTAATTCATCAGTCAGTATATGTATCATCATTTAATCCCCTTGTTTTGAGAATAGTCCCCTGGGCTTGCTGTCTGACAGTCTCTTCTATTTTACTCATTCATAGAATAAACTTTTAGACTTTTGTTTGGATGAAAAAGTGGCAGTTTCACAAAAAGGAAAATTTTGATGGGATTTAGTAATCTTAATGCATCTAAATGAATTTTATATAGTTTTCCTTGTATCAGCATCCTTCCTTCCCTCCTGATTATGTGATCCCTTTCATTTCTAGTAACTTTTGAGAATTATTCAGTAAAAATTGTACAGTCTTAAGTTTTCCTCATGGCAGGTTTGGATCTGACTTTCACATGTCTGATAATTCAGTTACCACTTGCCCATCTGCTCTCCAGCTTACATAATTTTGCTGCTCATGCCTTTATTCTGTAGTTCCATTCTTGTGGACACTTAATTAGACATTTCAAAGACTAAGGCCAAATCCAAAACAAAATGTCAAGCATTTTGGGCCATCTGATTAGGTTGAAGTGGGGAGGAGCAGGTTTTGGGTATTTCCAGCAGAAATATCTTCAGAGGGAGTGGGCGATTCTTTATTTTCTGCTTCTAAGCTTACAAGCCCCCGTTTTTAGCTCTCAGGGATTGGTCAAAGGAGAATATTTATGGGATCAAATGAATGTGCTTAACTGATCCAGGACATAGGGAATTTTTTGCTGAAAATTTAAGTAAACGTACATACTATACTTGAGCACCTCTTTTAGTATTCCTTTTATTAACCATTTTTTTCCTTGAGTCTTTCAAATTGGAATGCTTTGTGTGCGATTTCACACATCCAAAAGAAATTTTGAAAAGAGTCTTCGGAATGCTACACATTTATTCAAGTGAGACTAAAGTCATTTGAAAGTACAAGTGTAATTTATCAAAAATCTTAAATGTGGACCAGAGAAAACTGCAGAGTTAGAAAGGAGATTTTGTCTGCGCACCATCAAATGCTGGGGCAAAACAGCTAAGTGCACCAAGTATTGGTGCTCCAGAATGCTTTCTGGTAGGACGTTGCTCTGGCATTCCTCAGACTATATGACGAACGTGGAGAAAAAAGTATAAGACACAATAAGAACAAACAATTATAGGTATAGGCATGGCTCTCCAAAGAATAAATTACGAATTCAATTGACAACACTTCCTGAGAATATTCGATGTGGTAGGGGCTGAAGATCTGGAGATGAAAGATAAGGTACCTGCCTCTTCAAAACTTACCATCTGATGGGAGATAAGGTACATGCTTCTTTAAAACTTACCATCTAATGGAAGAAGCAGATTGTCATATTGTAACAGGACACAAGGCATGTGCCCATGCTCCTCCTCTCTCTCCCTGGAACATTCTTTTTGCTTTTCTTTGTTTGACTGGCTTTTAGTTATCAGCTAAAATGTCACTTTCTCCTAACTACCCTATACGAAGTAAATCAATCCCATCTGTGGCTTCATTAGCATTATTTTTATCTTAGCATTCTGTTTGTTTCTTTTAAAGGATTAATCAAAATGTCTGATTACTTAATTTTCATTCATTTCTTTGTATTGTTTTTTATTTCTTCCTCAGACCACTGGACTGTAACATAAAATCAGGGACCATATCTGTTTCATTTTCATTCCCAATGACTGAAGCAGTTATTGATGCACAGCATATTGGGGGTAGGGGCCAGAAAGATCTTCTAGCCAAATTTCCTAGCAGCATACAAGCTAAGTCTTGAAGGATCTGACAGAGTTAGCCAGTGTTAGAGAGTATTTGAGGAAGGTTATTTCAGGCAAGCAGAAAGGTATGTGAGAAACCACAAATTAATATAGCGGGAGCAGACACTTTGGTAATGAGGATAAAAAAGAAAATGAAAAGAAATAGCACTGAAAGGGAAGGCTAAGAAAAGTCATAAATTATTGCCCTGATAAGAAGTCTTACCTACCATTGCAGTATTTTAGCAGGAGAAATATAAGGACAAAGTTTTATTTTACAGAGATAAATCAGAGAAAATTTAGCAGGATAGATTTGAGTAGGGAAAAGGTAGTTATAGCTTATTATAGTAGTTATCTTCTAGAAAAAAAGGTCTGAACTTTATATAGAGTTTATAAGACAGGAAAGATGAAAAGCTTTATAAAAGGCAGAATCAACAGCATTTGATGATCTACCAGGCAAAGTAAATGATGGAGAAGGACAAATCAAAGGTTATTTTAAAATTTCTGTCATAGACTGTTACTTGAAAAATGATAACATGTGCCAAGATGAGGAAAGTAAGAGGAACATTTTGGAGAGAGGGAAGACAGTCAGAGTAATGTCACCTTTGCTTCGGACTTTTGACATATAAGGCATTAATTGTATAAGTGTACCTACTTTAGAGTCACTTTTAAAAACCTTTTTCATTCTCTGTGATCCTCATGTGACAGTTCCTAAACATTTTTAAGGTAATGTATTCCTCTCTCTGATTTGCTCCTCTGACTATCCAATACATAATTATCCAGATGTTTGAAGATGGAAATGGAGTATATTCCAGGAAGACAATAACCTGGGCTTAAACGATTATAGGTGTAGGCATGGCTCTCCAAAGAATAAATTACGAATTCAATTGACGACATTTTCTGAGAATATTCAATGTGCTAGAGGCTGAAGATGTGGAAATGAAAGATAAAGTACCTGCCTCTTCAAAACTTACAGCCTAATGGAAGAAGCAGATTGTCAGATTGTAACAGGACACAAGGCCTGTACCCATGCTCCTCCTCTTTCCCTGGAACATTTAGGCAGTTCTTAATTATGACTCTTTTCTTTACATTTGAGCTCTCAGACTTACAGAGAGCAAGTAATGCCACTAAAAGGAGTACTTAGAAAAGAACAAGACATTTTTTTGATGACTAAAGGAAGAGTAATGGCTTCATTATAAGTCAATTATTTCATATCAGCTGAATCTAAATAATAAGTAAATTTTGTAAAGAAATCAAACTGCTAAGGTATTGTCATTTATTTTATTCAGGCACAACACAGGCAACCACAATACAGTAAACAAACTTAATGTAGTAGCCAGGGCTGAAGAAAATGTATGTACACTGAAGTATTTTAAAATGATTAGATTTCAGTCTATTTCATTCTACAGAGGAGAACTTTTGAAAAGGAATAAACTGATTTATATATTCAAGGGAGGTTATTTTTCAACACAAATAATTCAAATCACTGGAGTATTTTAATTTAATTTTTTTTCATTTAAATTTACCCATTTCCAATCTAAAATCTAAGATAAATGTTCACTGTTTTTGTTGATATAAAAATTGGCCAAATTTGTCTATTTGAGAAATGTTAACTATAAAAGTTTATATAAAATAGTTGATGCTGCAAAGTCAATAGGTTAAGTGCCATATTCATAAAAAAGTAGGATATGGGGTTCAAGAAAAATAAATTAATCAACTGAATTTTTTGTTCCTTTCAGTTTCTTGAAACATAGGACAATATATTAAGCATAGAGCAGTCAAAGAATTTAAGACAAAAACAGGTTATTTCGATTTTTATTCTTTTTTTGCCTTGATGCCTACTTATTCAAAACTATTGAGGCCACTAAAGTAATCCTCTGACTAACCTTTGATTATATTTAGCATCTAGAAAAATGAGTAACAAAGTTTGCATTACAGTTAAAAGTCAAAAAGTCTTCGTTTATCACTGTTTCAAAATAAATGATATTCAAATTTCTCTACCCAAATCTATTTTTAAAAGCCTAATCTAGTTATGTTTAAAAATATGTACCTTAGAAAGAAAGGGAAATAAAAAGAAATGTGAAAAATCAAAAGAGAAAAAAAATCTAGGAAAAAAACTAAAGGAACAGAAGCTCCTTGAAGCAACGGCTAATTGCAGGTCTAGAGCAGATAAAGTATTGTGTAAGCCTAAGAAATCAAGTTTGGCAGAAATCAAGGTGCCTTCAATAGGGTGACATCAGAAGAACAAAGCAACCAGCTTCAAGGATCCCTCACTGACTAAAGTTGTCACAAGTTGAGAAACAAAGAATAATGATGGTAATGGGATAAAGTAATCTTTGAAAATCCAAGAATATTCCAAAACCAGTATTTCCAGAAAAACAGCATAGGTCAACATTTAATAAAGCATTTCTTTATTGTTAAATTGGTAACTAAAGTAAAAGAACAAACACCTCTGTTTTTCCACTAGGAACTATATTCAGAGTAAGCAAATAGCCCCAGGTAGTGGAAAAAACTCAGCGTTATAAAAGAATGTCAGTAATAGAAAGGGGTTTGAACATCATTGTTTCAAACTTATACTCCCTTGGTAACTTAGTCTTAAAATATGTAAGTGAAATTTAAAGAACTATAGGGAAAAAGTACAAATCTGAACTCAAAACAAAAGATTGCAAAACTTCTTTCTCAATATTAAATAAATTGAACAATGAAAAATCATTATTGCTACAAGAGATTTGAGCAATTACCATGCTTAATCAATGGAAATTTATAGAACTCTGAAAAATACAATTACTGAATATACATTATTTTTCAGCATATATAGGCCATTTACAAAAATACTTAAATTCTAAAAAAAAAAATTACCAACGAGTATCAGAGAATCATAATTATACAGACTTTTATTTTGGTGATGAAACAAGTAAAATAAATATTAAAAAATAAAATTACTTACAAAAAATAATTCTCATATACCACGAATATTTGGAAATTTTTTTTACAAAAGGTATCTAAAAAACTCAAGTAAGTTTAAAAAAAATCACAGAAACTTAAAAATATTTAGAACTAAATGAAAATGTAAATATTATATTTGACAAACCTGTGGGTTACAGATAAATCCATACTTAGAAGACAATTTACACACTTAGTTCCTTTTGAAGAAAAACTAATACGTAATGTTGGAATTATCTATCTCAAGAAGTTAGGAAATGGAATATGGAAGTACCTATGTCGGAAAAGCTGTCTTCCATATTTCTTAGCATAGACCAGTGAGCACCTCCAATGCTGCATCCATTTGTTGAAACATCTCAACTGATATTCCGTCAATTCCTGGACCCTTGTTTTTCGCCAATGCCCTCAGAGCAGCTTGGACTTCTCCCTTCAGTACCATCAGTTCCTGATCATATGCTACCTCTTGAAATGGTTGAACATCGACTAATTCTTTTTGGTGTAATGATTTTGTTTATTCCTTCCACCTTCTTTTGATGCTGTCTGTGTCATTTAATATTTTCCCCGTAGAATCCTTCACTATTGCAACTTGAGGCTTGAATTTTTTCTTCAGTTCTTTCAGCTTGAGAAACGCCGAGCCTGTTCTTCCCTTTTGGTTTTCTATCTCCAGCTCTTTGCACATGTCACTGTAGTCCTTTACTTTGTCTTCTCAAGTCACCCTTTGAAATCTTCAGTTCTTTTACTTCATCAATTCTTCCTTTTGCTTTAGCTGCTCGACGTTCATAAGCAAATTTGAGTCTCCTCTGACATCCATCTTGGTCTTTCTTTTCTGTCTTTTCAATGACCTCTTACTTTCTTCATGTATGATGTCCTTGATGTCATTCCACAAGTTGTCTGGTCTTCCGTCTCTAGTGTTCAATGCATCAAATCTATTCCTGGGATGGTCTCTAAATCAAGTGGGATATACTCAAGGTCATATTTTGGCTCTCGTGGACTTGCTCTGATATGGAAGACAGCTTCCTGGCCAACTGACTGGAAGAGATCCATATTTATGCCTGTTCCCAAGAAAAGTTATCTAACCAAATGTGGAAATTATAGAACAATATCGTTAATATCACACGCAAGCAAAATTTTGCTGAAGATCATTCAAAAGCAGCTGCAGTAGTATATCAACAGGATACTCCCAGAAATTCAGGCTGAATTCACAATAGTACATGGAACCAGGGATATCATCGGTGCTGTCATATGGATCCTCGCTGAAAGCAGAGAATACCAGAAGGATGTTTACCTGTGTTTTATTGACTATGCAAAGGCATTTGACTGTGTGCATCATAAAAAAACTATGGATAACATTGTGAAGAATGGGAATTCTGGAACACTTAATTGTGCTCATGAGCAACCTGTACAAGAGGCAGTTGTTTGGACAGAACAAGGGGATACTGAGTGGTTTAAAGTCAGGAAAGGTATGCATCAGGGTTGTGTCCTTTCACCATACCTAGTCAATCTATATGCTGAGCAAATAATCTGAGAAGCTGTGCTATACAAAGATGAACAGAACATTAGGATTGGAGGAAGACTCATTAACAACCTGCGTTATGCAAATGATACAACCTTGTTTGTTGAAAGTGAAAATGACTTGAAGAACTTACTAATGAAGGTCAAAGACCACAGCCTTCAGTATGGATTGCACCTTAACGTAAAGAAAACAAAAATCCTCACAACTGGACCAATGAGCAACATCATGATAAATGGAGAAAAGATTGAAGTTGTCAAGGGTTTCATTTTACTTGGATCCACAATCAACAGCCATGGAAGCAGAAAACAAATGATGCATTGCATTTGGTAAATCTGCTGCAAGGGACCTCTTTAAAGTGTTGAAAGGCAAAGATGTCACCTTGAAGACTAGGGTGCTCCTGACCCAAGCCATGGTATTTTCAATCACATCATATGCATGTGAAAGCTGGATGATGAATAAGGAGGACCGAAGAAGAGTTGATGCCTTTGAATTGTGGTGTTGGTGAAGAATATTGAATATGCCATGGACTGCCAAAAGAACGAACAAATCTGTCTTAGAAGAAGTACAACCAGAATGCTCCTTAGAAGCAAGGGTGGCGAGACTGGGTCTTACATACTTTGGACATGTTGTCAGGAGGGATCAGTCCCTGGAGAAGGACATCGTGCTTGGCAAAGTACAGGGTCAGCGGAAAAGAGGAAGGCCCTCAACAAGGTGAATTGACACAGTGGCTGCAACAAAGAGCTCAAGCATCTACAACGATTCTAAGGATGCCTCAGAACCGGGCAGTGTTTCGTTCTGTTGTGCATAGTGTCGCTATAAATTGGAGCCAACGAAATAAAACCTAACAACAACAACGTGGCAGAAAAACACTCCCACCAAGAACAACTTGAAAAGCAGGTAAAATACAGATTTTATCTGCTTAAAGCATCTAAGACCTATTGACTCAATAAGAACAATTGGAAATTAGATTCCTACATAATCTTGGAGATCCTTGAAGAAACGAGCGGAAATTTTCACTTTTCTTGTGGCCATTTGTCATTTTTTGTGTCCCAGCAAGAGACTGAAAAAAATTTTTTTTTCCCCAAGCAGAGGGACGGAGTTTATAGAAACCAACAGAGTGTTTGGTAGTCTTGTAAATATGAAATGACAAAATTGCAGGTTTGAAATGGTTTAAATATGTGGCCAGTGTTTACCTTTAGAAATTTACCAAATTCTTAATCTGAGTGAGGCTGAAATCTAAAACTCTAGACCTAACACTTCTGAAAACTCTGTGGTACTGAGAAGAAAAACATTAGTGAAAAGCCTAAAGCCAGTAGTGTTACATCAAAAGAAAAACTAAAGGGAATTATTTAAACATAAGGAAAATTATTCTAGATGGAAACATAAAGATGCAGAAAGGGGGCCAAGCAATGGAAAGGGTAAATATTGGGTAAACACAAATAAACATTAATTGTACAAAATTTGCCTAAAACAAAAAATTAGGAGAAGGAAAAGAAGAGGATTAGGGAGAAGTATCCAAGTTGTTTCAAAGTTACTACTGTTTTATTTATGAAACTGGTGCCTAGGTAAGTCTCTCTTTGTCATTTTTATTCTTCAGAATGTAAGTATAAGTAATATGCACTATTTTTGTATTCCACAATAAAATAGAAAGAATAAAATATTCAAAATTTGAAAAGAGTGAAAGGAAGGTGAAAAATGCAAATTGGGAGTGAGGATAATTTTTTTAAAGAATTTTATTATAAAACTAAGAAATAGGATGTGACGTGAAAGGGGATAAAGACATAAATTGGTTTAAGCAAGGAAACATAGAAACATAGATAAAAAAGGAGATGTAGAGCATATTTATACACTGTTAGGAACAATCCCCTAGAACCCATTGCTGTCGAGTTGATTCCAACTCATAGCAACCATATAGGACAAAGTAGAACTGCCCCACAGGGTTTCCAAGGTTGTAATAGTTGTGGAAGCAGATTGCCAGATCCTTCTCCCACAGAGTGGCTGATGGGTTTCAACTGGTGACCTTTCTAAGAGGGCCATTAATGTTGAAGGAAAAAGAAAAAGAAACTGCAGGAAAGAAGTCTTTATCAAACTGAGAATAAGGAACCAGAAACAAAAAGAAGTTTTGGATCTTCGTAGAAATAAAATCAGTTCTTTCACAGTTAATGTAGACGGAAGATACAGGTCTTAATGCAATAGAAGTGCAGTTTCAAGTGAGAAAATAAGGAAGTTACTGTCTGGTGACTTCATTTTCTCTATGAAATGGTCATTTCCTGGGAGTTGAGGAGAGATTAATGTGGAACTTTCGGAAGTGAGATGAAGTTATAACATTTTTATCACAGAGAAACTTCATTGATAAGATTGCTTGGCCCTGGTGGCACACTTCTCTGCTAACCACCAGCTGCTCTGTGGGAGGAAGACATAAAGATTGTATCTTTCATAAAGATTACAGCTTGGGAATCCATATGTGGCAGTTCTACTCTGTCCTATAGGGTCGCTATGAGTCGGAATAAACTCAACAGCAGAGCGTTTTTGGGTATTCACTGCCAAATGGAAGATTAGTCAGCCTAGTTTTGTAACTTGCCAAATGATCCTCCCAGTCATCAAGATTTACCCCAAAGTGATATAAAATCTTGCCAAGATTTCATATTATCAGTACTTTCTGACTGTCTCAATGTTAGAGTTGATTTTAATAACTCCTTTTATTCCTTTTTTTTTTTAATTATTAGCTTGAAAATGCTTTCTGGGTTTATAGACTATTTTTTTTTTCTTTTGTTCATATAATCTGTTCAGTTTTCTATTGGATTTTCTTTCTCTTATTTATTAAAAAAAACTTTATACTGTACAGACATTTATTATTCTTGTTAGTTGCCATCAAATCAACTTCACTTGTGGTGATTCCATATGTGTGGAGTATAACTGTACGCCACAGAATTTTCAAGGCTGGACCTTTCAGAAGCAGATTGCCAGGCCTGTCTTCCAAGCAGCCTCTGGGTGTGTTTGAACAGCCAAGCTTCTGGTTAGTAGTACAGCTCTTAAACATTTGCACCACCCAGGGACTACCCTATGAATGTTAGGGCGTTGTTAATAATACACATTCCTAACTTTTTGACCTTTTAATTCTGTTTATTATATTCGTGAGTATTTTTTTCTTAGTGATAACAATAGTGAAACATTTTCTAAAGCATAGGTGTTTAATATTTTCCTACAAATATAAAGAAAATTTAAAGTTGAAATGTAAGAGTGTTTCTATTTGATTTATATATATTTATACATATATATGATATAAATACTATAAAACTTGTGATCTTAGGATCTTTTATAAATGAAATCAACGGACCAGAAAATTTATGATGAAATACATGGACACAACGAAAAATAATACATACATATGCAAAGTGAGCATAAAATTTCAGTGAACTCAAAGGACCTCAATTTAAGAAACCCTTTTTAACATAGATATTTGTATTTTTTAGTAAGTTTGAATAATATGAATATGTTGTATCCATACAATTCAGTGCTTTTAGCTTGAGAAATGCCAAAATGGGTTCTTGCCTTTTGGTTTTCTAACTCCAGGTCTTTGCACATTCCATTATAATACTTTACTTTGTCTTCTTGAGCCACCCTTTGAAATCTTCAGTTCAGCCCTTTTATGTGATCATTCTTCCTTTCTCTTTTACTACTCCACTTTCAAAAGCAAGTTTCAGGGTCTCTTATGATATCCATTTTGGTCTTTTCTATCTTTCCTGTCTTTTTAATGTCGTCTTGCTTCCTTCATGGAAACCCTGGTGGTGTAGTGGTTAAGTGCTACGGCTGCTAACCAAAGGTTTGGCAGTTCAAATCCACCAGGCACTCCTTGGAAACTCTACAGGACAGTTCTAGTCTGTCCTATTGAGTCTCTCTGAATCAGAATCGACTCAACAGCAGTGGGTTTGGTTTTGGGGTTTTTTTGCTTTCTTCATGTATGGTATCCTTGACATGATTCCACAACTTGTCTGATCTTCTGTCATTATCGTTCAATGCATCAAACCTATTCTTGAGATGGTTGTATTTTGGCTCTCATGGACTTGTTTTAACTTTTTTCTGCTTCAGTTTGAACTTGCATGTGAACAACTGATTGTCTTTTTCACAGTCAGTCCCTGGCCTTATTCTGATTGATGATATTGAGCTTCTCCATCATCTATTTCCACAGATTTAGTCAATTTGATTCCTCAGCATTCCATCTTCAAGGGCCATGTGTATAGTCAACATTTATGTTGTTGAAAAAAGGCATTTGCAATGAGTAAGTCATTAGTATTGGAAAATTCTATCAAGCAATGGCCCGCTTTGTTTCTGTCACCAAGGCCCTATTTTCCAATTACCAATCATTCCTCTTTGTTTCCAACTTTTGAATCCCAATCATCAGTAATTATCAATAAATGTTGATTATATGTTTGATCAATTTCAGACTGAAGAAGTTGGTAAAAATCTTCAATTTCTTCATCTTTGGCATTAGTGGTTGGTGCATAAATTTGAATAATAGTCGTATGAACTGGTTTTCCTTGTAGAAACATGGATATTATACTATCACTAATAGCTTTGTACTTCAGGATAGATCTTTTAATGTTCTTTTACATGACGAGTGTGACAGCATTCCTCTTCAATTTTTCATTCCCAGCATAGTAGACTGTCTTAGTCATCTAATGATGCTATAAGAGAAATACCACAAATGGATGGCTTTACCAAAGAGAAATTTATTTTCTCACAGTAAAGTAGCCTAGAACTCCAAATTCAAAGCATCAGCTCCAGGGGAAGGCTTTCTCTCTCTGTAGGGTCTGGAGGAAGGTCCTTCTCGTCAATCTTCCCCTGGATTAGGAGATTCTCCACACAGGAATCCCTGGTCCAGAGGACAAGCTCTGTTCCTGGTGCTTCTTTATTGGTGGTATGAGGTCCCCAACTCTCTGTTTGCTTCACTTTCCTTTTACCTCTTGTAATATAAATGGTGTACAGGCCACATTCCAGGGAAGCTCCCTTTACATTGGATCAGGCATGTGACCTAAGCAAAGGTTGCATCCCACCCTAATCCTCTTTAACCACAAGCAGAGACTATGATTTATAACACATAGGAAAATCGCAAAATGGAGGACAACAACACAGTACTGGGAACCATGGCCTAACCAAGTTGACTGTATTTTGGGGAGACACAATTCAATCCATGACATAGACCATGTGATTGTTTGATTCAAAAGGGTCAATACCAGCCCATTTTAGCTCACTAATGTCTAGGATATTGATCTTTACGTATTCCATTTCATTTTTAATGACTTCCATTTTTTCCTAGATTGATGTTTTTTACATTCCATGTTCCTATTAACAATGGATATGTACAGCTGCTTCTTCTCATTTTGAGTCATACCACATTAGCAAATGAAGGTCCTGAAAACTCTACTACATCCACCTCATTAAGGTCAGCTCTGTTCTGAGGAGGCAGCTCTTTCCCAGTGCCTTCCAGCTGGAGGGGCTCATCTTCCAGCGCTGTATGAGAAAGTGTTCATAAGGCTTTCCCTGGCCAATTTTTTTTTGTTTTGTTTTAAGTAGATCTCTGGAAACTCTGCTGAAACCTGTCCACCATGAGTAACCCTGCTGGTATTTAAAATACTGGTGGAATAACTTCCAGCATCACTGCAACATGCAAGCCACTACAGTACGATAAACTGACAGAGGAGTCGTGGCATCTTTAAAATAGTGAGAATAAAATAAGTCAGTGTATTTATTATCATATGTGAAATAATATGTATTCAGTATATAGTATCTTTATTATTTATTAAATTACAAATTCTAATTTATTAATTGTCCTGAGAAACACGGTGAGAAATACAGCTGCCAAGTTGAATGAATACTTATTTTTGCCTGATCAGAGTATATGTATATGTGGAGCCCTAGTGGCAGTGGTTAAGTGCTCAGCTGCTAACTAAAAGGTTGGCAGTTCAAATTCAGCAGCTGCTCCTTGGAAATCCTATGGGGCAGTTCTGCTCTGCCCTATAAGGTCACTATGAGTTGGAATTACTCGATGGCAATGGATTTATTTTACACACGTGCACACGCACACACACAAACAGAAAGTTAAATTACAATAAAAATTTCCCTCCTGTGCATAATAAAGATTGAATGGATTTGTGAGAAAGTAAAGGTGTAATATTTGACGAAGCCTTCAAAAATTGGATTGTAAATGAAATGAAAAGATAAAAATGGTAGCTTAATCAAGAAGACTGGTTAAATAATGTTTTAAATCTAATTTAGTTTTTGTTTTTCTTTAAGAAGAGGAGACTTAAGTATGTTTGAATGTTGTCGGAAATAGGTCACCAGGAGAGAGACATTGAAGACAGAAAAAAAGGAGAAGGGACTATTGATAGTGTAAGTTCCTAGAGAAGAAGTAAAAAAAAAATAATAATAAGGGAACGTTAATAACAGAATGGTCTTAAAAGGAAAGGCACCTCCTGGATTGTAGTGAGGGGAAAAAAGGAAAGTAAGAGCGTTTTTGTCTCTGACTCTCATTTTCTCTAAATGCTATGAGGTGAACTATTCATTTGACCACTAATGTGGTCTTGTTTCATAGGAGATTTAATAGAATGGAGAAGGTTTGAAATAACGTCTATGCAGAAGAAGAAAGAAAGCTAAATAGGTAGCTGTAAGATAGCCAGTCTCCAAATTCAAGTAACATTAATACAAGAATGCATTTTCTGATAAAGATTTTGCGTTATATACATGCTATATTGTACATTTCATTAAGTACTTACTTATTCACAGCCTAGGTTGTTTTGGTATATAGGCAATTAAAACTTGTATTTTTATTTTCTTTATCTGTTCTAGTTTACAACAATAATTTGGTAATAAACACTTTAATTATTGTAATTTGAAACCAGTAATAGATATTCATCTGTTTTGTTGCCCTTTCCTGTCATCTAAGTAAACCATTCATTCATTCCAAGGCTTATATTCATGTTGTTGATAATCGAGATTTGTGTATCATCTCTAAGAAAGTGTGATCACTGAAACAAGCCTTGTGGGAACTAGATAATCAGAAAAGTTTGAATTCCCAACAGATGTATAAATTGGCCTAACCCTTGAGTTAATTTCAATATATGCAACCATTTATTAAGTGAAATGACATACTAATGTTTTATGGTTTGGTATATATAATAAGTCCCTTGAAAGTGTAGATCAAATAATATTATAGGTCCAGAGTTGTTCATTAGCATATGTAAGAGCTCATTACTATAGCCAAGAGCATCCAGCTAACACCAATATATAATAATAAGCCAAAACAGAATTTTGAGAGGATCCTTATTGTTTCTTGAGACACGTTTAGGATTGTATTTAGGCTCCAGCACCCTGATCCACATCAATGAATAAATATCTAAATAACCATATATATGAGGAATATAAAAGAAACAAAATATCTCCATTCATAAAGAAATAAAACAATGCTCTGCATTGTAGAGAATAAAAAAAAAATAAAACAATGCTTAGCATTGTAGAGAATATGAACATTTAAAATGAAAGTGGTAACTAACTACTGCAGCAAGCATGTATTTATGAAGAATAAGTCACTCCAGATTAAGGCCACATTATTTTTGATGGAGTTACTATTCCATTGGTTGAAAGCAATGTTCTTGTTGTTGCTAGGTGCTGTTGAGTCAATTCCGACTCATAGTGACCCTATGCACAAAGGAACGAAACACTGCACTATCCTGCGCCATCCTTACAATTGTTGTTAGGCTTGAGCTCGTTGTAGCAGCTACTGTGTCAATCCACCTAGTTGACGGTCTTCCTCTTTTCCACTGACCCTGTACTTTGCCAAGCAAAATGTCCTTCTCCAGGGACTGATCCCTCCTGACAACATGTCCAAAGTATGTAAGACCCAGCCTCGCCATTCTTGCTTCTAAGGAGCATTCTGGTTGTACTTCTTCCAAGACAGATTTGTTCATTCTTTTGTCAGTCCATGATGTATTCAATATTCTTCACCAACACTACAATTCAAAGACGTCATTTCTTCTTCAGTCTTCCTTATTCATCGTCCAGCTTTCACTTGCATATGATGTGATCAAAAATACCATGGCTTGGGTCAGGCGCACCTTAGTCTTCAAGGTGACATCTTTGCTTTTCAACACTTTAAAGAGGTCCTTTGCAGCAGATTTACCCAATGCAATGTGTCTTTTGATTTCTCGACTGCTGCTTCCATGGCTGTTGATTGTGGATCCAAGTAAAATGAAACCCTTGACAACTTCAATCTTTTCTTCATTTATCATGATGTTGCTCATTGGTCCAGTTGTGAGGATTTTTGTTTTCTTTATGTTGAGGTGCAATCCATACTGAAGGCTGTGTCCTTTGATCTTCATCAGTAAGTGCTTCAGTCCTCTTCACTTTCAGCAAGGAAGGTTGTGTCATCTGCATAATGCAGGTTGTTCATGAGTCTTCCTCAATCCTGATGTCCAGTTCTTCTTCATATAGTCCAGCTTCTCAGGTTATTTGCTCAACATACAGATTGAATAGGTATGGTGAAAGGATACAACCCTGACGCACACCTTTCCTAACTTTAAACCATGCAGTAACCCCTTGTTCTGTTTGAACAACTGCCTCTTGATTCATGTAAAAGTTCCTCATGAGCACAATTAAGTGTTCTGGGTTTCCCATTCTTCACAATGTTATCCATAATTTGTTATGATCCACACGGACAGTGTGAAAGCAATAGACGTATATAATGAATACAAAGTCAAACTGAGGAGTAAGTGCAATAATGTTTCAAAGTTGTTCTGTGGTGATGCTGTAAATGTATAGGATGCTGCAGCAAAGATGTCAAAGTCATCATTTTGAATCTTTTCCTGGTGCTAGGACTTACTCATTTTCACAATCCTAATGATCTCCTCTTTGGCAGGGAGGCTATGTAGCATGGAGCTTAAAGGCATAGACTTTGCAGCTATTCAGTCAGGTTTGGAATTCCATTTTACTAGTCATTAGCTGTGTGATGTTGGGCACATTACTTTTCTTTGTGTCCAATATTTTCCTCATCTGTAAAATGGAAATAATATTATTATTATATAGTATTGTTGTTAGAATTAAATGGGTTAATACATAAAAACACTTGGACCAGAGACTGGCAGAAATTAAGAGCTGAATAAATATTGAATAAAAAGAACTCCAACAACTTAAGG
The DNA here is from genome assembly GCF_024166365.1 of Elephas maximus indicus. Classification (NCBI taxonomy): domain Eukaryota; kingdom Metazoa; phylum Chordata; class Mammalia; order Proboscidea; family Elephantidae; genus Elephas; species Elephas maximus. Next base: position 160,461,278 of record NC_064819.1, read on the forward strand.
ACAAAAAGACAAACAAAACAATCAAGAAAAGGGCAAAGGACCTAAATAGACATTTCACCAAAGAAGAAATGCAAATGGCCCACAAACACATGATAAAATGCTCAATGTCATTAGTCATTAGGGAAATGTAAATCAAAACACAATGACCCCAACTAAGACGGCTATGATCAAAAAATGGGAAATAACGAGTACTGGCAAGGAAGTAGAGAAATCGCTGGTGGGATTATAAAATGTTACAACTACTGTGGAAAACAGTTTGGCTCTTCCTCAAAAAAATTAAACATAAAATTATCATATGATCCAGTAATTTCATTCTTAGTTATATACGCCCAAAATTGAAAGCTGGAACATAACCAGGTACTTGTTCACCAATGTTCATTGAACCACTCTTCAGAAGAGCCAAAAGGTGGAAACAAGAGAAATATCCACCAACAGATGAATGTATAAACAAAATGTGGTACATATATGCATAGTATTCCATTGTAACACTATACACTCAGAAAGAGAAATGGAGTTCTGATACACGCTTCAGCATGAATGAACCTTGAAAACATTATGCTGAGAGAAATAAGTCAGGCATAAAAAGACAAATATTGTGTTTGAAATACCTAGAATAGGCAAATGTATACAGGCCAAAGTTTATTAGTGGTTACCAGGTGATGGAGGAAGGGGGAAAAAGAGAATCATTGCTTAAGGGCACTGAGATTCTGTTGAGAGTAACGAGAAAAAACTTGACAAATGTGATAAACATAATTAACGTCACTGAATTGTACAAATAAAACTCTCGAAATGGCAAATGTTTTGTTATGCACAAACTTATTGCAATAAAAAAATTGTAAACCAAATACATTATTTAATTCCCATCGTTATTTTTCCTATCTTGGCAGCAGCAGCAGCAGCATCTACTCTGTAGCACAAACCAGAAATTTGTGAGTCAGTTTTGAATCCCAACTTTTCATAACAAATTTCTTAAATAACTTGTGAACATATGCCCTGGTCCACATCTTTAATCCAATGGCATGAGTTCAAGTCTTCAGCATCTCACATCTGGACAATTACAATGAGTCTCTTAACTGTCTCTCTAATTCCTTCTACACACAGATCTCTTACTATCCTGTTTTTCTGACAACCAAATATAATCACGTTACTTCTTTTCTTAAATGTTTAAAGTCCTCCAAGATAAGTCCATTTCTCACCATACACATCAGGTGGAATATAACAGGTCACTGTACTCTCAACCTGTTCTGCTTTTTCATGGCTCAGTGATCTTCACCATTTACCTTCCCTGCCCCATTGGAGTGATATCCCTCTCTTCTCCCTCTTGGGAGGACTTCAAGATCTGGAACAAAAGGGATCTCTTTTGTGCAGATTAATAATGATCCCTTTCTCTTCTCACCTTGCAACCGTCCCTCCTCCATCTTTGACCTTTTAGCACAATCATTCTTTCATGACAAGAACAAGAATAGCAACAGCTAACATTAATGTGTAATTACATGTCAAACACTATTGTAGAAACAGGTGTTTCTTCATTTACTCCTCAAAACAATTACTTAATGTATATACTGTAATCATCCTCATTTTACGAGTGAGGAAATTGGTGCAAAAGGGTTACTGTAGTACAATATCACTAGGCTGGTGACATATGGAGCAAGCTTTGAATTCATATGCTATGATTTGAGATCTCAAGCTCTCAACTACTAAAGAAGGCTGCCTCCCTATTGTAGCACCTATCACACTGTATTATCTAAAGATTTACATCTCTCTTCTCCAAAATGCCATGCTTTTCCATAATGCATCTCCAGTGTCTAACTCAGTACCTGGAATATAGAATGCACAATAATTAGTAAAAAAAAAAAAAAAAAAAAAATTAATGAGATGAATAACTAGTTTTCAATAGATTACCTTTCCTACCCAAAGGAAATCATATATATCACATTTTTGTAATTATTACCTTTATTTTATGTTTTTCTTTCCACCTCGTTAGGAGAAAATCAAATAAAAAATAATGTGAATTCTACAGCTGAATTAATATTTGTCCACAGCTGATTTGTAAATCAGGTTACTAAAGAACTATGCTTGCCTTGATTCGCCAGTTTTTCAAGTCCTAGAAGCAATAGGGAAACCCTGGTGGTGTAGTGGTTAAGTTCTACGGCTGCTAACCAAAGGGTCAGCAGTTCAAATCTGCCAGGCGCTCCTTGGAAGCTCTATGGGGCAGTTCTGCTCTGTCCTAGAGTGTCGCTATGAGTGGGAATCGACTCCATGGCACTGGGTTTGTTTTTTTTTTTTTTTTGCTTAGAAGCAATATCATTAGTCTTTAGGCAGGCTTTTAAGATAGTCTCTCATTAAACTTGGTCATTTGAATCCTAAGGATCTAATCACTTTTTACAAGGTTGTTAGGTATAGCCACTGTAATTAAGTCAGAGAAATTGTTTTAACATTCCAAAGTCAAGACATTAAAAAAAAGAACATATTTTGTTCAGTCACTAGAGCATAGCTAGTGTAATCTCTAAAGTATCTTAAAAATATAGCAGAGAGAAGCTCTATTCTGAGGCTATACATGATTTGGTTCCTGGCCAAATTTCTAGAATATATTTCTCCAAGTGAAATAAGAATAGCCACAGTAGTGATTCACTAAAAAGTTAATGTTTCAATATGCATCTACCTTCATTTTAGCATCTGAATCTACACACACACACTACTACTTTTTATGACAACATGAAATTTAAATCATACCATGAATTTTATTGTCTTCTATTTATTTATTTACTTATTTAAGTTTCAATATTATTTCTGGAACAATATGAAATCTATAGGTTTTATATTTTGATTCGAGTTTGGGTACTTTTGTGTTTAATTTCTTAATTTTCAAATATATTGGGGATTTTTATTCCTGTTTTGTTATTAATTTCTAATTAAATTGCATTTTATCTAAGGAATAGGATCTATTCTTTGCAATGGATAATTCAAATAAAATTTCCACATAGAAAATTCCATCAAATACTTTCCTAGTAAACTCCATTTCTAGAACGATATCATGAGAAAATAACTGAAAACATACGTGAAGGTTAAGTCACAAGGACTTTTTAATACATTTTTTGTAAGTGTAAAAATATCGAGGAAAAAATTTTCATGAATTATGCTAAGAAGTGCAAACTACAGTACTCTGTAATTGTTGATAATGTGATTCAAAGAATATAATAAAATGGAAATATGTTTAAACATTAAGTAAAGGACCACTTTGCAAAACAATATTCTTAGTATGTTTCTCATTATGTATATGCATGTGTCTGGAAGGTGAAACCCTGAAATGCTAACACTGTTGTGGCAAAACAGGGTGTTTTTAACTGATTTCTCTTGTCTGTATTTCTAAAGTTTGTAGCATCTATTACTTTTGTGAAAAGAAACTTGATTTTCAAGCCTTACAGTGATAGAAACTATATAGAACTAAAATGTAAAAGTTCTGCTTGATTTGTTCAGTACACCCTGAGCATTTAGGATAATAAATAGGGGTTGAACCAGTTGAAAATTTTAGCTCAAAATTCGTAAAAATTTCTGATATATTTAAAATACACAAAAATAGGTACAAATAAAATTTCTACTCTCAACGCTCAGAATCTTTAGATTGGCCACATGTACCCAGCCTATACTATTCCATTTGACTCAGAACTTTGGGTTACAACTAGGGATGCTTCAACATTCTCTAAAACTTTAAAAGCAAGGTTGACTTCTGTTATTCACTCACACTCTATATCAAACTTTAACTGATAACACATCACAGAAATTTAGTAAAAGAATGGAAAACTTTCACAAACTTCTGTAGGAGTCATATGCTGACGGATCCCATAAAAATTCTTTTGACAACTGTTCTTATTCTGATTAATCTTTCCTCTGTGCATGATTACTCTGCTAGAACCTGAATGAATTTAAAATTTATTACTTGGTTTACTTATTTTACTTGTAAGTCAGTGAAATTCAGCATAAAGGAAAGAAATTGTACTTACTTGTTAATCAGTCTACATGACAGAAAATATAGAAGTATACGGACTTAAAATACTATTTGGCTGACCCATAATAACATGCTTCTTAATAATCCACGCAAAATAGAATTTCAGTTACTAAAGGGTTTTAAGCCAGAAGATGGTTAAATTAAAAAAAAAATAGTTAAGATTTTTTAAAAATGTAGAATAGAGTGTTAGCATAGAAGTGAGGCAATCAGGCACCCTCATAAGCTGATAACTGAGTTACAGTCCTTCTAGCTTAGACAAGTAGATTATGGCAATGCGCGCAGTGGAAGGCCATCGATTAAACTGATGCAAGAACTAACTTTGGGTTTACTAAAAAAAAAAAAAAACTAGCACGTGCAAAATTAGCATATCATCTAAGTTATCATATGATATCATGTGAAAAACTATCATATGATCTAAGTGTGTGTGTGCACGTGTATATACACATGTATTGTTGTCAATTGCTGTCAAATCGATTCCGACTCATGGCGACCCCATGTATGCATACTAGAATTGCGCCATAGGGTTTTCAAGGCTGTTACCATTTGGAAGGTGATCACCAGTCCTGTCTTCTGAGGTGCCTCTGGGTAGGTTTGCGCCTCCAACTTCTTGGCTAGTAATCGAGAACATAACCATTTGCACCACCCAGGGACTCCATATACGTATCTACATGTACATAAAACCAGACAGATTTCTAGGTGGCACAAATGGTTAGTGCTGGACTGCTAACCTAAAAGTTGGAGGTTTGAATCCACCCAGCAGTACCATGGAAAATAGACCTGGTGATCTGCTTATATTAAGATTACTGCCAAGAAAACCCTGTGGGAGCTGTTCTACTCTGTAGCACAAGGGGCTGTCATGAGTCAGCATCGACTCAACTGCAACCAACAACAAAACAACAACGTAAAGATCCATTTAAAAATAGATATCAAATCTATTTTATTTTATTTTATTCAGAGCAATGGAATCACTTGTGATTTTGGTTTCTCTTCTTTACTAATCTGCATTTGAATAATTTCATTACGATAAAAGTTTACCTGAATTATCAGTTTAATTACATGAGTCTTTCATGCTGGAGTCCTAGAAATACTGATTCTCTCCTGTATGCATTATAAAGATAACCCCCTAATCAAGCAGGGTCAGCAAAATATTTGGGCCCAATCGTAATTTCTTATCGAACATTTTCTTAAAGTAAGTCTTATGCCTAAAAGTATTATCAAGTATTTATTTGCTCATTTAGAGATGTCCTGAAAGAGCATGCATCACTTTTTATTGTTGTTTGTTATTAGCTGCCATCAAGGCTACTCCAACTCTTAGCGGCCCTGTGTACAACAAAATGAAACACTGCCCAGACCTGCGCCATCATCGCAATCGTCGTTATGCTTGAGCCCACTGTTGCAGTCACTGTGCCTATCTGTCTCATCAAGTGTCTTCCTCTTTTTCACTGACCCTCTACTTTACCAAGCATGATGTCCTTTTCCGGGATCTGGTCCCTCCTGATAACATGTCCAAAGTATGTGAGACATAGTCTCACCATCTTTGCCTCCAAGGAGCATTCTGGTTGTACTTCCTCCAAGACAGATTTGTTCATTCTTTTGGCAGTCCATGGTATATTCAATATTCTTCTCCAACATCACAATTCAAAGTGTCAATTCTTCAGTCTTCCTTATTCATTGTCCAGCTTTATAGGTGATTGAAAACACCATGGCTGGGGTCATGTGCACCTTAGTCTTCAAGGGGATGTCTTTGCTTTTTAACACTTTAGAGAGGTCTCTTGCAGCAGATTTGCCCAGTGCGATGCATCTTTTGATTTCTCGACTGCTGCCTCAGTGGGTATTGATTGTGGATATAAGTAAAATGAAAGCCTTGACAACTTCAGTATTTTCTCCGTGTATCAGGATGTTGCTTATTGGCCCAGGTGTGAGGATTTTTATTTCTTTATGTTGAGGTGTAATCCACACTGAAGGCTGTGGTCTTTGATCTTCATTAGCGAGTGAGATAACCGCAGTTGATAGATTATTAACATATAAGATCTTTTACATATTCAGTGAAGCGGTAATGTACGTGTGTGTGTATGTGTATAAGAAAAATCTTAAAGGATATATTCAAACATTAATAGTGAGTATAATCCAGATCATGGCATTTGGGGTGATTTTAGCCTTGTTTTGTTTTTATTTTATTATACTAATAATGTGTATTTGCTGCAGAGAAATTAGCAAGTATAAAGTAAAAAATATGAAACCTAGATTTTCTTCCATATAGCCACAATTAAATAGCAATTAAGACCAAAAGTCGAATAATTTCTGGCAGAGATACTTAGCTGTACACAAAAATAGATAAATAAACAAGCCAGCAAACAGGCAATGAAATTAATATTTGTTTCCTCTTCTTCTTGGAGACAAAGCTAGTCTATAGATCCTAGTCTCCCTTGCAATTGGATGTGGACATGTGACTGCTTTAGTTAATGAGCTATAAGGAGAAGTGATGTGTACCACCTCCAGGACTGGCCTATATAAGCCTCCCGTTAGCAATCCTCTATGATTATTATCTCCACCATAATGCCCTTCTGGCTGATGGTAATGCCCCATCTTGAAATCCATATTAAAGTTGGCAGGACAATCATCAGTCTGCCTTGGGTCTCTGTACAGAGAAAGGTCAACTCAATCTGAGTAACAGCCCATGACTATTACACAAGAAAGAAAGAAACTGGTTTTTAAGACACGGAAATTTTGAGTTCTATTTATTACATCAGCCTACTTTATTTTAATATGGCCTCTATCTCCTCCATCATCTACTTTTTCCTCTCTCCTTCACCCTTTCAAATTAGGATTATTTATGGTGTTCGTTATTTATATTTTTGGTTTTGAAATTAGGATTATTTATGTCTTCTGTGTACCTTCCAAAAAATGGCCAGCCTGCAATCCCTAGAGATTTCTTTCAAAAAAGTATCATCTCTCATATGGCTCACAGAAATGGTTCAGAGTTTACAGAGTAGTGTTGACTTTCACCCAGCTACAAAGATAATATATTATTTTTATATTCTTGGTTTTATTTGGACATTGCTATGGTCTCATAAAAGACTGAATGCCTGTTTTTACATTGACATATTTCACCAAAGTTTTGATTTGGAATAATTTAATTTTTTTTCCCATTAGTATCTTCTCTTTTTCCTGGAACAAATGTGAATTAGTTATTTTTAATGAGAAAAGATTTTCAAAAAGGTTTATTAAAAATAACAAAGCTGAAGTAGATACTTCTCCCACTATTTATTCAAAATCTTGACTTCAATTAAACTCCTACTCAGGTACAGACAAAAATTTCTGTCATTCCCAATCTGGTCTTAATTTTTCATTAAAATCATGTGTACAGATCTGTCATGGTCACTATCATAAGGAAGACAGCATAAAGCCAGAGGATGCTCTCTGTTTCTAATTTTCATCTTCATTTCTCTAACATCTTCAGAATTAGGAGCTGAACAGCTATGCCCTGCTTCAAAACTGACATAGATAACTGTCAAAACATGGCTTCTGTCCAGGGAGGCCACACTTCCAACTCTACCTTTCAAAAATTCCTGGATCATTTAAAGTCTGTTTCAAATGTTGGCTACTCTATGAACTTTCCATGGTTCCTCAAGCAAACGTATTCAATATCTTCCAGCATGTAATTTTACATGAATGACGTATATGGTGCTTACCAGACTGTTTAATTTCAAAGGAATCTCATCTCTTTGCTGCTTGTTAGACAGCAAACTCCTCGAGGTAAGAGAATGGATCTTACTTGGCTTTGTGCTTTGTGTTCTCTATACGTCTTAGCACAACAGAAAACATGAAAATGAGGTTTAGTATATTTCACTGAATTAAATTGAACAAATGCCCAACTTTAGATGCAACATTTCTGTTTCTAATTTGCCACTGAAGCCTGCCTCTCTAAAAATTCCAGGTGATGGGCCCCTTCCCTCTGAGAATAGGACTTGGATTCTGGAGACAAGAAGTACTGGTGTCCCGGATGGAATAGATTGAAAGAAGATTGTTTCTGAAATCACTAATAGGAATAGTTTCAGAAAAAAAAAAATTTAAACAATCGTTTTGGTTGCAAAAAATCATTAGTTTTGAGAGGAAGATACATACAAATTAATAGGGTTGATAGAGGACTAACTAGATTTTTAAATATTATATCATTGGGAAATATATTCTAAGCTTCAAATGCTTGACTAAAAAAACTGTGTTTTTGGAAAAATCCAGTCTTAGCATCAAATTTATTATGTAAAAACAATTGGCACCTTCAATAGCCCAATTCGTGATCAATCATAGAAGTGTATTTTCTGAGGAGGATTTCTTTTAGTTTAGTTGATGCACTAACTCTACAGAACAATAGATCCTTTTGAAATGTTATGATCTATCTTGAGTAGAAAGTTTTGTAGCATCGGCAGGTATATGAGTTATGTTTTCTTCACAAATATTTGTTACATCACAGAAAGCTTAAATTTTGGAAGGAAGTATATAACTATACTTACTTGATTTAAACTTACAGAATTACTACATTTTACTTTATATTCTAACAGCAACAATATGCTGAAAAGGCAGAGCAACATTAAAATAACAGTGAAAATCCAAAACTAGTATTTCATAATTAGCAATATATTAGTCTATAATTTTTACCATAGGTTTAAAAGAAAGCAGAAAACTTGATTACAATAAAAATATATGTATTTTTATTATTTATTACTAACCTTTACATTAGGAGAAAGAATTTCTACATTGTACAAGTCTGGAAGGATTTTGATTTTAAAAATTGCAATTAATGAATGATGGCATGGTCAAAAAAGCATAGCATTGAGTTCTACGTCTGTGACTATGCTGAAATTTTTCACTTTGATTAAAATTTTTACTCCTGTTCCTAAATGTAATCATGACAATACTTTGGTAGCTTATGACTGACATTGATTAGTTGTTTTGAAAAAAAATTCTAGATTTTATATTTCTCTGAAAATGTCATGGAAATACATAACTATTTCTGTGGAATCTACACTAAAAGTTTAAAAGTTCTTCCCCAGCCACTAGGATTAGTTTGAAAGTTGTTAAAGAATCATTGACTGAGGAAATTAAGGATTTATGTGAAGGGGAAATGGGATTAGTAGGTTCAAGCTCACGAATGATCTTATTACATTTTTACAATATATATTTAAAATAGGTATTTATATAAAATAATAAAGACAACGTGAAATAATAGAAAATATAAAAATTAAAATTAAATTCAGGAAAAAATAAAAGGACAATAACATGTTACTCTTCTTAAATTAGTTATAATGATTTTTATCAAATTAATTTGTATTCATATAGGATTAGAGTTTTTTTTAACTGATACTGACACATTTTTTGTGACCATAAAGTAATGGAGATAAGCATAATAAATGGAGAAACATATTCGAGAAAAAGTAATCCTCTGATCTCTCTTCTGACAAATAATGGAGACACTTAGGTTTGTCAAAAATGAACGGTGAAAGTTTGATTGTTCAGTCGTCTTCGGTAGACTTACAGCCATCTACTAAGTTTTGTAGCATGTGTGAAGGACTGAGAGCTTCTGCATGGTTTTTTATAAACTTTTGAAAAAAGTATGATACCTATGCATGGAGTTCTTTCTTTTTCTCTTTTGCAGACCACTTTGCAGCTCCTTATATGTATGCAGAAAATATTTCAATTCCTATCTAAAGGTCTTTTTTTTTTTCTCTTTAATTCCATTATTCTGTTAGATAGATTTAAACTATAGAGTCATAAACCAATCATTTTCTTACTTTTTGTCATTGGTCTCAAGGCTCGTTCTTTCTCATCTCTTAATATAGTCAAATCTTTAAAGTCTTCTCAAGTGGACTCTAAGAATGGTGGCATCATCTCTTGATTTATATCCTTGAATCTTTTCCAATCTAAACATTTTTTAATCCAGTCAGCACAATTATCTTTTTCATTTCCACCAGATAGGGCATGCAAAATCATTTGAAAGTTCCTGCCATTATGCATGAAACACAAATTAATTTACTTTATACATCAGATCATTTATGATGTTAAAGAATTAAAAGTGGGAATTTTTTTTCCACTCTTTGAATACAAATTCTGTGCTGGTTTCAATACGATAAGTGATCTGGTTCTGCAAGTTTTAAATCTCTTATTCTTTTTAAACATAGTCTACCTTCATAATGGAAATCCTGGTGGCATAGTGGTTAAGTGCCACCGCTGCTAACTAAAAGGTCAGCAGTTCAAATTCAACAGGCACTCCTTGAAAACCATATGGGGCAGTTCTTCTCCATCCTATAGGGTCGCTACGACAGCAACGGGTTTGGTTTTTGTTTTTTTACCTTCATAATGGGAGAATTGGTTCTGCTCATGTTTTCCTGCCAAGTCCAGCTAGATTTAGCAGACCTATGCATTCTTTTTGAATCGGAATTGACTCGACAGCACTGGGTTTTCTGGATGCATTCTTTTAGATCTTTAATCCAATATTTTGCTTCTTTTTCCTTGAAATCATTAGTTCTTACACCCTACCTGTACTAACATCACTCCTTTGGGAAGTTAAGGTCAAGAGGGGAAGAAAGAGAGAAGGACAACACACAATACAGGGGAAGTCAGCACAACTGGACTAATCCAAAAGCTAAGAAGTTTCCTGAATACAATCAAATGCTTCAAGGGACAGAGTAGCAGGGGCGGGGGTCTGGAGACTATGGTTTCAGGGGACATCTAGGACAACTGGCATAACAAAGTATACTAAGAAAATGTTCTGTATCCAACTTTGGTAAGTGGCATCTGGGGTCTTAAAAGCAAGTAAGCTGCCATCACCTGGAGCAAAAGAGTAAAGGAGAATGAAGAACACCTGGAGCAAAGGAGAATGAAGAACATTAAAAGCACAAGGAAAATATGAGTCCAAGAGAGAGAAACATCTGCATAAACCGGAGACGCCAACAGCCTGAGACCGGAAGAACTCGATGGTGCCTGACTACCACCAGTGACTGACCTAACAGGGAACAAAACAGAGAATCCCTGATGCAGCAGGAGAAAAGTGGAATGCAGAACTCAAATTCTAGTAAAAGACAAGACTTAATGGTCTGACTAAGATTGGAGGGACTCCAGAGATCATTGCCCCCCAACTCTCTGCTAGCCGAAAATTAAAACCATTCCCAAAGACAACTCTTCAGATAAAGATTAGACTGGACTATTTGACATAAATTGATACTGGTGAGGAATGTGCTTCTTAGCTCAAGTAAACACATGAGACTATGTGGGCAGCTCCTGTCTGGAGGTGAGGTGAGAAGACAGAGGGGGGCAGGAGCTCGTTGAATGGACACGGGAAATACAGCGTGGAGAGAAGGAGTGTGCTGCCACACTGTAGGAAGAGCAACTACGGTCTTATAACAATGCGTGTATAAGTTTTTGTGTCAGAAACTGACTTGAATTGTAAGCTTTCACTTAAAGCACAATAAAAAAAAAAAAAGAGAGAGAGAGAGAGAGAGCTAAGAAGAGTGGAAAGAAGAAATACATATATAAATTTATTTTCTAAAAGAATAATAATTTAGTCGATCTTATTATTAAAAAATTAGAAATAAAAAAAGGAGAAATTGAAGGAAAGTATTTTATTTTAGAAAGTCAGAGAAAATTTTTAAATTATCCTCACCAGTATCATACTTTCATCTCTTACTCTTCAATTTCAGTTTTACTCTTCCCACTAGCCAACTGAATATGGTCTTATGGATGCATTTATCACAGATAAATTTTTCCATCCTGGGAATTAGGGCTCTAGGGACCATCACTACTTATGTCCCTGCTTAAGGAACCCTTGAAAACAGTTCATAGATTTCCAGTAAAATACAACTGACAAAAGACATGCTTATTCTTCCCTATGAAACTCACCAAATAGAGAAAAAAAAATGTATATGTAATGCAAATAAAAATTGCTATAATTAAATAATACTTTCTCTGACAGCTATCTGTCAAAGCCAGTACATTTTGGGCCAAATTTATGAAGTATGCCAAGAGATAATATATACTCACCCACATCTTAGCAATTACAGGTTCTCCTCAATTCAAAGAACAGAGACACAAGAGAGCCAGTTAAAGATCCTTTGCTAGAACAATGTACAGGCAATGAGGCAACTAAAAATACACTGTGTGGAGCCATTTCTACTATTCAGAGCAAGGCATGTGGGGCTTAATAGACCTGAAAAAGAACAAAAATAGAAGTGATTAGGGAAATATTATAAATATGGGGAAAACTAAGGGAGCTCTAAAGCACAGAAAAGGTAAGAGTAGATAGAACAGAAAAATATTTAAAGATGTAAATTAAGTGAAGAAAAGCTGAATTTACAAGTTAAAAAAGAACAAAGTTTCAGGAAAGAAAAAAGTAGTGAAAATGCTGAACATTAAATATTTTTTAAAAAGAAAAACGCAACCTATGAAAAGGAGAAAAAACTAACAAATTTACCAACAAAAGGAATAAAAATCAGTTTGGACTCAGAATTCTCCATGAAAGTGTTCAATACCAAAGATACTGGAACAATATTGAGAGAGTTTCCCTCCCAAAATGGCAGAGGCTGGGGAGAATAAAAAGGGCATGGTAGACTTATCTATCTATCTATCTATCTATCTATCTATCTGTCTGTCTGTCTGTCTGTCTGTCTGTCTGTCTAATCTATCATCTATCTATCTCTCTATCTCTCTATCATCTATCTATCTATCTATACCTATAAAAAAACCAAACCAGTTGCCATTGAGTCAATTCAGACTCATAGCAACCCTATAGGACAGAGTAGAGTAGTACTGCCCCATAGAGTTTCCAAGGAGCAGCTGGTGGATTTGAACTGCTGACCTTTTGGTTAGCAGCTGAGTTCTTAACCACTGCGCCGCCAGCTATATATGCATAGCTACTCTATGTTCAAGAGCAAGTTTCAGAGTCTCTTCTGACATCGATTTTGGTCCTTTCTTTCTTTCCTGTCTTTTTAATGACCTCTTGCTTTCTTCATGTTTGATGCCCTTGTTGTCATGCCACAACTTATCTGGTCTTTGTTCATTAGTGCGCAGTGTGTCAAATCTGTTCTTGAGATGGTCTCTAAATTCAGGTGGGATATACTCAAGGTTGTACTTTGGCTCTCGTCAACTTGTTCTAATTTTCTTCAGTTTCAACTTGAATTTTAATATGAGCAATTGATGGTCTGTCCCACAGTCGGCCCATGGTCTTGTTCTGACTGATGATATTGTGCTTTTCTATTGTCTCTGTCCTCAGATTTAGCCAATTTGATTCCTGTATATTCCATTTGGTGAGGTCCATGTGTATAGTCACCATTTATGTTGGTGAAAAAAGGTATTTGCAATGAAGAAGTGCTAATAGAATTGCAAAATTCTATTAGTCAATTATCAAGGCCATATTTTCCAGTTACTGATCCTTCTTCTTTGTTTCCAATTTTTGCATTCCAATCACCAGTAATTATCAATGAATCTTGATTGCATGTTCGATCAATTTCAGACTGCAGAAGCTGGTAAAAATCTTCAATTTCTTCATCTTTGACTTTAACTGTTGTTGCATAAATTTGAATAATAGTCACATCAACTGGTCTTCCTTGTAAGAGTAGGTATATTATCCTATCACTGACAGCATTGTACTTCAGAATAGATCTTTAAACGTCCTTTTTGATGATGAATGCAACACTATTCCTCTTCAAGTTGTCATTCCCAGCACAGTAGGCCATAAAAAAAAAATTTTTTTTTTATTTGAATTGGCCAATTCCAGTCCATTTTAGCTCACTAATGCCTAGAATATCGATGTTTATGCATTCCATTTCATTTTCAGCCATTTCCAGTTTTCCTAGATCCATGCTTTGCACATTCCACATTCTGATTATAAATGAATGTTTGTAGCTATTTCTTTTAATTTTGAGTTGTGCCACATCAGCAAATGAAAGTCGTAAAAGCTTGACTCCATCCACGTCATTAAGGTCAACTCTACTTTGAAGTGACACCTCTCCCCCAGTTGTCTTTGGAGTGCCTTCCAACCTGCGGGGCTCACCTTCCACCACTATATCAGACAATTTTCCACTGCTATTCATAAGGTTTTCAGAGGCTAATTCTTTCAGAAGACTGCCAGATCCTTCTTCCTAGTCTGCCTTAGTCCGGAAGCTCAAATGAAACCTGTCCACCATGGGCGATCCTGATGGCATCTGAATATCAGTGGCATAGCTTCAGGCATCATAGCAACACAAAAGCCCCCACAGTAGGACAAACTGATAGACAGGAAAGAAAGAAAAGACCAAAATGGATGTCAGAGGAGACTCTGAAACTTGCTCTTAAACGTCAAGTAGCTAAAGCAAAAGGAAGAAATGCTGAAGTAAAAGAACTGAACAGAAGTTTCAAAGGGCAGCTTGAGAAAACAAAGTAAAGTATTATAATGACATATGCAAAGAGCTAGAGATAGAAAACCAAAAGGGAAGAACACTCTCAGCATTTCTCAAGCTGAAAGAACTGAAGAAAAAATTCAAGCCTTGAGTTGCAATAGTGAAGGATTCTATGGGAACTTATTAAATGATGCAGGAAAGCATCAAAAGAAGATGGAAGGAGTACACAGAGCCATTATACCAAAAAGAACTGGTCTATGTTCAAACATTTCAGGACGTAGCATATGGTCAGGAGCCAATGGTACTGAAGGAAGAATTCTAAGCTGCACTGAAGGCATTGGTGAAAAACAAGGCTCCAGGAATTGGCATTGTATCAATTGAAATGTTTCAATAAATGAATGCGGCCCTGGAAGTGCTCGCTTCTAGATGCCAAGAAATTTGGAAGACAGCTACCTGGACAACTGACTGGATAAGATGCATATTTACGCCTATTTCCAAGAAGCATGATTCAACTGAATATGGAAATTATCAAACAATATCACTAATGCCACATACAAGTAAAATTTTGCTGAAGATCATTCAAAAGAGGGTGCAGCACTATATATATTGACAAGAGCTGCCCGAGATTCAGACTGGATTCAGAAGAGGACGTGGAACCAGGGATATCATTGCTGATGTCAGATGGATCCTGGCTAAAAGCAGAGAATGCCAGAAAGATGTTTACGTGTGTTTTATTGACTATGTAAAGACATTCCACTGCACGGATCATAACAATTTATGGAAAATGTTTTGAAGACTGGGAATTCCAGAACACTTAACTGTGCTCATGAGAAATCTGTACATAGATCAAGAGGCAGTCGTTCCAACAGAACAAGCAGATACTATGTGGTTTAAAGTCAGGAAAGGTGCATGTCAGGGTTGTATCCTTTCACCAGACCTATTCAACCTGTACTCTGAGTGAATAATCCAAGAAGCTGGACTATATGAAGAAGAATGGGACGTCAGGATTGGAGGAAGACTCATTAACAACCTGTGTTATGTAGATGACACAATCTTCCTTGCTGAAAATGAAGAGGACTTGAAGCACTTACTGTTGAAGATCAAAGATGACAGCCTTCAGTATGGATTACACCTCAGCATAAAAAAACAAAAATCATCACAACTGGACCAATAAGCAACATCATGTTGTCAAGGATTTCATTTCAATCAACACTCATGAAAGCAGCAGTCAAGAAATCAAAAAAGGCATTGCATTGGGCAAAACTGCTGCAAAAGACCTCTTTAAAGTGTTGAAAAGCAAAGATGTCACCTCGAAGACTAAGGTGCTCCTGACCCAAGCCATAGTATTTTCAATTGCATCATATGTATGCAAAAGCTGGAAAATGAATAAGAAAGGCTGAAGAAGAATTGGTGCCTTCAATTTGTGGTGTTGGCAAAGAATATTGAATATACCATGGACTGCCAAAAGAAAGAACAAATCTGTCTTTGAAGAAGTACGACCAGAATGCTCCTTGGAAGCAAGGAAGGCGAGACTAAGTCTTAAATAGTTTGGACATGTTGTCAGGAGGGACCAGTCCCTGGAGAAAGACATGCTTGGTAAAGTACAGAGTCAGTCAGAAAAAGGAAGACCCTGAACGAGATGGATTGACACAGTGACTGCAACAATGGGCTCAAGCATAACAATGATTGCAAGCATGGTGCAGGACCGGGCAGTGTTTCATTCTGTAGTACATAGGATTGCTATGAGTCAAAACCAACTTGACAGTATCTAACAACAACATATATACATATATATACATATAAATTAAAGCCAATCAAGTTGAATGTATTTGTTAGTCAAAATATATTTTTAAAAATACCAGTACTGAAACACAGCAGCAATATGAATTCTCTGAAAAAAAAAAAAAAATTTCATAATGAAATTCAACCAACCATGACATTAATCTAAATAAAATACTCTGGAGTGGTGAATCCTCTTATAAAGGAACACTGTGAGTGAATAAATCTATTTAATAGAGTAAAAATAAGTAGTGCTTCAGTCATGCGAATTAAAATCTGATATTTGAAAGATATAAGTTGGGAGGAACTTCATGTATACTAATATAAGCATTTTTCAGAATTTGTTACCAAAACCAGGTAAGTTTTTAAAAATTGTTTAAATTTTTGATTTAAAGCTATAATAGTTACCACTGTGAGAAACTCCTACCACAAAGAAAATAAAACAACAAAAAACATAGAATAGTAAAAGATAGTAAATAAAAGGAAATATAAAATTAGATGATAGAATATAGACAAAAATATATGTTAAAAGAATAAATATATTGGAGAAATTCCTCTAGAAAAAGAAAAGAGATTTTAATATCCCATAAATTCTCAATAATATTCAATTTTTCAAACAAAAGACTTAAGACACCTAAATGTTCTTTAGTAGGTAACATGTTTGATGGCATTGCTTGTACAATGGGATTGTGTACAACCATTGAAAGAATCAGATGGATCTGTGTTTTCTAAACTGAAGAGATATGCAGAATGGATCATGTAAAACACAAGTCACAGCACAGTACATATAAAGTGATCTCATTTATAAAAAACAAAAAGGGAACTGTTCCATGCTCTCCACAACTATAAAGGCTCATTGAGTAGCCTGCATTCCAATTTACTTGTTTTATACCTAAACGTAGATTCTAAAAGAATTAGATACTTATTTTGTTGATATTTAGAAATATCAGGATATTGCTTTCTACGCTTAGAATCAGAGGAAAGGGAAATGGATGCCCATAAGAAACACTGTCCTTAACCTATGATAGTCCGAGACACCGGGAAGTCCTGTATCTTTCTCCTGGGCAATTATGGAGAGACAGGCATTTTGTACACAAACACAAAAATGACAGTAGAAAATGTTTTTGGTGGGCCTGGCAATAAGCTAACTGAAAACTGTGACTCCCCTTCACTCTAGTGGAAATGGCTGTAAAAATATCAGGCCTCCAAATGTTATCATCGCTGAATAAAGAAATCTCTTGCACAAGTAGCATTCCAAGTATTGGGATAAAATTTCCCCATGAATAGCTGGTACCTAATTCAACTCCTTCTTCACCCCATCTGCAAATGTGTGCATGGCCACCCTTACAACAGTCCTATAAGTAATTAGACAGAGGGTTGCAGCACCTCTTTCCCTGAACACACACCCTTGGCACTTTCCAGTTGTACTTTCACTCTTGCAAACCACTTCATGGGAAGATAAGAGCATGGAGGAATGGCATGCTTCATCTTACTGCTCCTCTGATTATAAATTTCCCCAAGAGCACCTGCATTGTGCCTGTACCACGTGATGTTGTGGGGCTTACCTATGACTCTATGGGACTGTAGGACAAACAGACAAATTCATGCTCTTATCCTTTTCAATACCTATATCCTATTTTAGCACCATAGTCCTACAGGTGGCATACATCAATTAACTAGATCATAAATTCAGTTGTTATATTTTAGTGTTCTTTTTTTTATTAACTTTTATTGAGCTTCAAGCGAACGTTTACAAATTAAGTCAGACTGTCACATATAAGTTTATATACACCTTACTCCGTACTCCCACTTGCTCTCCCCCTAATGAGTCAACCTCTCCAGTCTCTCCTTTCGTGACTATTTTGCCAGCTTCCAACTCTCTCTATCCTCCCATCCCCCCTCCAGACAGAAGATGCCAACACAGTCTCAAGGGACCACCTGATATAATTAGCTCACGCTTCATCAGCATCTCTCACCTACCCACTGTCCAGTCCCTTTCATGTCTGATGAGTTGTCTTCGGGGATGGTTCCTGTCCTGTGCCAAGAGAAGATTTGGGGACCATGACAGCCGGGATTCCTCTAGTCTCAGTCAGACCATTAAGTATGGTCTTTTTATGAGAATTTGGGGTCTGCATCCCACTGATCTCCTGCGCCCTCAGGGGTTCTCTGCTGTGCTCCCTGTCAGAGCAGTCATCGATTGTGGCTGGGCACCAACTAGTTCTTCTGGTCTCAGGATGATGTAGGTCTCTGGTTCATGTGGCCTTTTCTGTCTCTTGGGCTCTTAGTTCTCGTGTGACCTTGACGTTCTTCATTCTGCTTTGCTCCAGGTGGGTTGAGACCAATTGATGCATCTTAGATGGCCGCTTGTTAGCATTTAAGACCCCAGACGCCACATTTCAAAGTGGGATGCAGAATGTTTTAATAATAGAATTATTTTGCCAATTGACTTGGAAGTCCCCTTAAACCATGGTCCCCAGACCCCCGCCCTTGCTCCACTGACCTTTGAAGCATTCATTTTATCCCGGAAACTTCTTTGCTTTTGGTCCAATCCAGTTGAGCTGACCTTCCATGAATTGAGTATTGTCCTTCCCTTCACCTAAAGCAGTTCTTATCTACTAATTAATCAGTAAAATCCCTCTCCCACCCTCCCTCCCTCCCCCCCTCGTAACCACAAAAGTATGTGTTCTTCTCAGTTTATACTATTTCTCAAGATCTTATAATAGTGGTCTTATACAATATTTGTCCTTTTGCCTCTGACTAATTTCACTCAGCATAATGCCCTCCAGGTTCCTCCATGTTATGAAATGTTTCACAGATACGTCACTGTTCTTTATCGATGCGTAGTATTCCGTTGTGTGCATATACCACAATTTATTTACCCATTCATCCATTGATGGACACCTTGGTTGCTTCCAGCTTTTTGCTATTGTAAACAGAGCTGCAATAAACATGGCTGTGCATATATCTGTTTGTGTGAAGGCTCTTATTTCTCTAGGGTATATTCCGAGGAGTAGGATTTCTGGGTTGTATGGTAGTTCTATTTCTAACTGTTTAAAGTAGCGCCAGATAGACTTCCAAAGTGGTTGTACCATTTTACATTCCCACCAGCAGTGTATAAGAGTTCCAATCTCTCCGCAGCCTCTCCAACATTTATTATTTTGTGTTTTTTGGATTAATGCCAGCCTTGTTGGAGTGAGATGGAATCTCATCGGGGTTTTAATTTGCATTTCTCTAATGGCTAATGATCGAGAACATTTTCTCATGTATCTGTTAGCTGCCTGATTATCTCCTTTCGTGAAGTGTGTGTTCATATCCTTTGCCCACTTCTTGATTGGGTTGTTTGTCTTTTTATGGTTGAGTTTTGACAGAATTGTGTAGATTTTAGAGATCAGGCGCTGGTCGGAGATGTCATAGCTGAAAATTCTTTCCTAGTCTGTAGGTGGTCTTTTTACTGTTTTGGTGAAGTCTTTAGATGAGCATAGGTGTTTGATTTTTAGGAGCTCCCAGTTATCTGGTTTCTCTTCATCATTTTTAGTAATGTTTTGTATTCTGTTTATGCCTTGTATTAGGGCTCCTAGGGTTGTCCCTATTTTTTCTTCCATGATCTTTATCGTTTTAGTCTTTATGTTTAGGTCTTTGATCCACTTGGAGTTAGTTTTTGTGCTTGGTGTGAGGTATGGGTCCTGTTTCATTTTTTCGCAAATGGATATCCAGTTATGCCAGCACCATTTGTTAAAAAGACTCTCTTTTCCCCAATTAACTGACTCTGAGCCTTTGTCAAATATCAGCTGCTCATATGTGGATGGATTTATATCTGGGTTCTCAATTCTGTTCCACTGGTCTATGTGCCTGTTGTTGTACCAATCCCAGGCTGTTTTGACTACTGTGGCTGTATAATAGCTTCTGAAATCAGGTAGAGTGAGGCCTCCCACTTTCTTCTTCTTTTTCAGTAATGCTTTGCTTATCCGAGGCTTCTTTCCCTTCCATATGAAGTTGGTGATTTGTTTCTCTATCACCTTAAAAAAATGACATTGGAATTTGGGTCGGAAGTGCATTGTATGTATAGATGGCTTTTGGTAGAATAGACATTTTTACTATGTTCAGTCTTCTATCCATGAGCAAGGTATGTTTTTCCACTTAAGTATGTCCTTTCGAATTTCTTGTAGTAGAGCTTTGTAGTTTTCTTTGTATAGGTCTTTTGCATCCTTGGTAAGATTTATTCCTAAATATTTTATCTTCTTGGGGGCTACTGTGAATGGTATTGATTTGGTTATTTCCTCTTCGGTGTTCTTTTTGTTGATGTAGAGGAATCCAAGTGATTTTTGTATGTTTATCTTATAACCTGAGACTCTGCCAAACTCTTCTATTAGTTTCAGTAGTTTTCTGGTGGATTCGTTGGGGTTTTCTGTGTATAAGATCATGTCATCTGCAAATAGAGAAAATTTTACTTCCTCTTTGCCAATCCGGATGCCCTTTATTTCTTTATCTAGCCTAATTGCTCTGGCTAGGACCTCTAGCACAATGTTGAATAAGAGGGGTGATAAAGGGCATCCTTGTCTGGTTCCCGTTCTCAAGGGAAGTGCTTTCAGGTTCTCTCCATTTAGAGTGATGTTGGCCGTTGGCTTTGCATAGATGCCCTTTATTATGTTGAGGAATTTTCCTTCAATTCCTCTTTTGGTGAGAGTTTTTATCATAAATGGGTGTTTGACTTTGTCAAATGCCCTTTCTGCATCAATTGATAAGATCATGTGGTTTTTGTCTTTTGTTTTATTTATGTGGTGGATTACATTAATGGTTTTTCTGATATTAAACCAGCCTTGCCTGGTATAAATCTCACTTGGTCGTGGTGGATTATTTTTTTGATGTGTTGTTGAATTCTATTGGCTAGAATTTTGTTGAGGATTTTTGCATCTATGTTCATGAGGGATATAGGTCTGTAATTTTCTTTTTTTTAATGTCTTTACCTGGTTTTGGTATCAGGGAGATGGTGGCTTCATAGAATGAGTTGGGTAGTATTCCGTCATTTTCTATGCTTTGAAATACCTTTAGCAGTAGTGGTGTTAAGTCTTCTCTGAAAGTTTGGTAGAACTCTGCAGTGAAGCCATCCAGGCCAGGGCTTTTTTTTGTTGGGAGTGTTTTGATTACCGTTTCAATCTCTTTTTTTGTTATGGGTCTATTTAGTTGTTCTACTTCTGAATGTGTTAGTTTAGGTTTTTAAGGTAGTGTTTTTCCAAGAATTCATCCATTTCTTCTAGGTTTGCAAATTTGTTAGAGTACAATTTTTCATAATAATCTGATATGATTCTTTTAATTTCAGTTGGGTCTGTTGTGATGTGGCCCTTCTCGTTTCTTATCAGGGTTATTTGTTTCCTTTCCTGTATTTCTTTAGTCAGTCTAGCCAGTGGTTTATCAATTTTGTTAATTTTTTCAAAGAACCAGCTTTTGGCTTTGTTAATTCTTCCAATTGTTTTTCTGTTCTCTAATTCATTTAGTTCAGCTCTAATTTTTATAATTTGTTTTCTTCTGGTGCCTGATGCATTCTTTCATTGCTCACTTTCTATTTGTTCAAGTTGTCGGGACAGTTCTCCGATTTTGGCTCTTTCTTCTTTTTGTATGTGTGCATTTATCGATATAAATTGGCCTCTGAGCACTGCTTTTGCTGTGTCCCAGAGGTATTGATAGGAAGTATTTTCATTCTCGTTGCATTCTATGAATTTCCTTATTCCCTCCTTGATGTCTTCTATAACCCAGACTTTTTTCAGGCGGGTATTGTTCAGTCTCCAAGTATTTGATTTCTTTTCCCTAGTTTTTCTGTTATTGATTTCTAGTTTTATTGCCTTGTGCTCTGAGAAGATGCTTTGTAATATTTCGATGTTTTGGATTCTGCAACGGTTTGTTTTATGACGTAATATGCGGTCTATTCTAGAGAATGTTCCACGTGCGCTAGAAGAAAAGTATACTTTGCAGCAGTTGGGTGGAGAGTTCTGTATAAGTCAATGAGGTCAAGTTGGTTGATTGTTGTAATTAGGTCTTCCGTGTCTCTATTGAGCTTCTTACTGGATGTCCTGTCCTTCTCTGAAAGTGGTGTGTTGAAGTCTCGTACTATGATTCTGGAGGTGTCTATCTCACTTTTCAGTTCTGTTAAAATTTGATTTATGTATCTTGCAGCCCTGTCATTGGGTGCATAAATATTTAATATGGTTATGTCTTCCTGATCAATTGTCCCTTTTATCATTATGTAGTGTCCTTCTTTATCCTTTGTGGTGGATTTAAGTCTAAAGTCTATTTTGTCAGAAATTAATATTGTTACTCCTCTTCTTTTTTGATTATTGTTTGCTTGATATATTTTTTTCCATCCTTTGAGTTTTAGTTTGTTTGTGTCTCTAAGTCTAAGGTGTGTCTCTTGTAGGCAGCATACAGACGGATCGTGTTTCTTTATCCAGTCCGAGACTCTCTGTCTCTTTCTTGGTGCATTTAGTCCATTTACATTCAGTGTAATTATAGATAAATAAGTGTTTATTGTTGTCATTTTGATGCCTTTTTATGTGTGTTGTTGACAATTTCATTTTTCCACTTACTTTTTTGTGCTGAGGTGTTTTTCTTAGTAAATTGTGAGATCCTCATTTTCATAGTGTTTGACTTCATGTTTGTTGAGTCGTTACGTTTTTCTTGGCTTTTATCTTGAGTTATGGAGTTGTTATACCTCTTTGTGGTTACCTTAATATTAACCCCTATTTTTCTAAGTAAAAACCTAACTAGTATTGTCCTATATCGCCTTGTATCCCTCTCCATATGGCAGTTCTATGCCACCTGTATTTAGTCCCTCTTTTTGATTATTGTGATCGTTTACGTATTGACTTCAATGATTCCCTGTTATGAGCATTCTTTTTTGTTAATTAATCTTAATTTGTTTTTGTGATTTCCCTACTTGAGTTGATATCAGGATGTTCTCTTTTGTGACCTTGTGTTGTGCTGGTATCTGATATTATTGGTTTTCTGACCAAACAATTTCCTTTAGTATTTCTTGTAGCTTTGGTTTGGTTTTTGCAAATTGTCTAAGCTTGTGTTTATCTGTAAATATCTTAATTTCGCCTTCATATTTCAGAGAGAGTTTTGCTGGATATATGATCCTTGGTTGGCAGTTCTTCTCCTTCAGTGCTCTATATATGTCATCCCATTGCCTTCTTGCCTGCATGGTTTCTGTTGAGTAGTCTGAACTTCTTCTTATTGATTCTCCCTTGAAGGAGGCCTTTCTTTTCTCCCTGGCTGCTTTTTAAATTTTCTCTTTATCTTTGGTTTTGGCAAGTTTGATGATAATACGTCTTGGTGTTTTTCTTTTTGGATCAATCTTAAATGGGGTTCGATGAGCATCTTGGATAGATATTCTTTTGTCTTTCATGATGTCTGGGAAGTTTTCTGTCAGCAGATCTTCAATTATTTTCTCTGTGTTTTCTGTCCTCCCTCCCTGTTCTGGGACTCCAATCACATGCAAGTTATCCTTCTTGATAGAGTCCCACATGATTCTTAGGGTTTCTTCATTTTTTTTAATTCTTTTATCTGATTTTTTTTCAGCTATGTTGGTGTTAATTCCCTGGTCCTCCAGATTTCCCAGTCTGCATTCTAATTGCTCAAGTCTGCTCCTCTGACTTCCTATTGTGTTGTCTAATTCTGTAATTTTATTGTTAATCTTTTGGATTTCCACATGCTGTCTCTCTATGGTTTCTTGCAACTTATTAATTTTTCCACTATGTTCTTGAATAATCTTTTTGAGTTCTTCCACTGTTTTATCAGTGTGTTCCTTGGCTTTTTCTGCAGTTTGCCTTATTTCGTTTCTGAGGTCATCCCTGATGTCTTGAAGCATTCTGTAAATTAGTTTTTATATTCTGTATCTGATAATTCCAGGATTGTATCTTCATTTGGGAAAGATTTTGATTCTTTTGTTTGGGGGGTTGTAGAAACTGTCATGGTCTGCTTCTTTATGTGGTTTGATATCGACTGCCGTCTCCGAGCCATAATTTGCTCACTGAGTCTTATCTTGTTTTGTTTTCTTTCAATATACGTGGATGGGTTACTAGATTGTGCTGTCTTGTTTGTTGTAGCCCTTGACTTACTTATGACCTATTACCAGCTGGTTTGGGCTGTTGCCAGATATATATGCCTGAGTCTATTCACTATTCTTGAGTAGAATCTGATTTTGGGTCATCAAGTGTGTGCTGCACCCTAACACCTATCCGCCTCGAGAAGTAGTGGTGATAGTTGTGTGCATCAGATTCTATTAGCAGCTGGGGTTCACCCTCCAGGGAGGGCAGGATGCTGAGAAGCTTCCCCCAAGTGTCAGTGAGGTAGGTGTGTCTCTATTCCTGTAGCACCTTGGTGGGAGAGCACTGCAGCTGTACCTTAGGCCCCCAATGCAAGTACCTCTACTGATTGGTAGGTGTCACCCTCCTTAGACCCCTAAGGCAAGAGGCTAGGTTGTCTGGGGGGAGCTTCAGCCCTCAGTTCCCTGTTGTGGGTCAGTTAGGGCTCTGTTGACTAAGCAGAGATATCAGACCTGGGAAACTTGTTTTTCCAGAAAATCCACTAAAAAAATAAAATGCAGTCAGATCCCTATCCAAACTGCCTTTGGATTATAACTGCCACCTTGTTCCCTGTAAGGATGACAGTCCGAGATTTGGATCATATATGCTTGGCTGGAGCTGGTTTTGTGTTTTTAGCCCAATCAGGGATGGATTTTTGGTCCCTGGGTTTTTTGTGGTTCCTTCTCTCAGGCCAGAAGAATGGGCTAGGAAAAGACCAAAAAAAAAAAAGGGGGGGGCGGGGGGAAGCAAAGCCGCTGCAGAGCTGGAGCCGTTCTCCCTCTGACTCAGGAAATTCCAATGTTAATGAACCCACCTGGGAAGGATGGGGGAGGGTTCAGAGAAACAGGAGAGTAGTACCCCGGAATATAGCCAAAGTTGTTTATCTTGCTTGGAATGACTATTTTATCTGAGATTCCTGAGGGACGTGTCACCTATGTGTGCTGGCTGTGTGGAGATTGCCCCCGAGGCTCTGGCCCACTGAAGCTGCGGTCAGATCCTCCGCTGCCAGTTCAAAGCCCAGCGTCAAGGTTCCCCTCCTGGGACGCTGCACTCCCGGCTCCAAGATCAGTTGCTGCCTCCCGGGGACTTCTCTTCCTGCCAGCCACGTCACCGCGCCGCCTCCGCGAACCGGCTGGGCCCCCTCCTGGAGTTAGTTCAGGGGAGTAGGGCTGTGCCCCGTGCTTGTGCCATGACAGTGCCCAGTCAAAAGCCCGGGCCAAGGTTCCACGGCTGGGACGCTGCACTCCTGGCTCCAAAACCAGTCACTGCCTCCCAGGGACTTCTCCCACCAGCTGCGTCACCACACCGCCCACGCAGACCGGCTGGGCCCCCTCCCGGGGTCAGTTCAGGGGGGTAGGGCTGCGCCCCTTGTTTGTGCTGTCACAAGATTTTGAGTTCAGCTCCCCTGGGCCCAGACCTAAGCCTGGCGCCAAGGTTACCTGACTGGGACGCTGGCTCCAGGCTCTGAAAACAGTCACTGCTTCCCCATATTTGTTTGTTCTCCATCTCTAAATCTGTGTTTGTTGTTCAGGGTTGGTAGATTGTTATGTATGTGATCGATTCACTTGTTTTTCCAAGTCTTTGTTGCAAGAGGAACCCGAGGTAGCGTCTACCTAGTCCGCCATCTTGGCCCCGCCCCCCTCATTTTAGTGTTCTTAATAAGATTTCAAAAGAAATCTCATCAGCAAAACAGTCACAAATCATGTTGCAGAATGTTACTTCTGGAGACAATAATTTCAATTTTTTATTGATTCTTATTGCATGCAATTTGAAAGAGTGCTGTTTTCTGACACTGACAGCAAGTTCTGAGGATGTATCAAATTTATCCCACAATCTCACATATACTATACGGGAAATTCACCAATAACTCCACATTGAAAAATGCTCCGTGAATGTAGGATTCATATACATAAGAGAAAGTAGAAATATATGTAAACTACAAAAGAAACATTGTTTAAATGGTACTAGAAGTATAATTACATATTAGATACCGATGCTACTTTATTATTATACATACTATTCAATCTGTATGCTGAACAAATAATTCGAGAATCCAGAGTATATGAAGAACGCTGCATCAGGATTGAAAGAAGACCCATTAACAACCTGCAATATGCGAATGACACAGCCTTGTTTGCTGAATGTGAAAAGGAGGTAAAGCACTTACTGATGAAGACCAAAGATCACAGCCTTCAGTATGGATTACATCCGAACATAAAGAAAACAAAAATTCTCATAAGTGGACAAATAAGCAACACCATGATAAACAGAGGAAATATTGAAGTTGTCAAGGACTTCATTTTACTTGGATCCACAATCAATGCTCATGGAAGCAGCAGTCAAGAAATCAAGAGATGCATTGCATTGGGCAAATCTGCTGCAAAAGAACTCTTTAAAGTGTTATAAAACAAAGACGTCACTTTGAAGACAAAGGTGTGCCTGACTCAAGCCATAATATTATCGGTTGCCTCATAGGCGTGTGAAAGCTGGACAATGAATAAGGGAGACATAAGAAGAATTGAAGTCATTGAATTAGGGTGTTGGTGAAGAATATTGAATATACCGAGGACTGGCGGAAGAAGGAACAAATCTGTCTTGGAGGAAGCACAACTAGAATGTTCCTTGGAAGCAAGGATAGCGAGACTTTGTCTTACATACTTTGAACATGCTGTTAGGAGGGACCAGTCCTTGGAGAAGGACATCATGCTTGGTAAGGTAGAGGATCTGCATAAAAGAACAAGACCCTGAAGGAGATGGGTTGACACAGTGGCTGCAACAATGAGATCAAACATGGCAATCGTGAGGATGGTGAAGGAGTGGGCAGTGTTTTGTTCTGTTGTACATAGAGTTACTATGAGCCGGAACTGACTCAATGACCCCTAACAACGACAATTCTACTTTAACTAAGACCACAAAATACAGCTGTTCAAGCAAAACTGAAGCTTATTATTCTCTCTCATATAACAGCCCCAGGTCAAGGGGTGTCAGCGTAGTTCTGCTCTATGAAGTAACGCCGTGATTCAGGTTCCTTTTACTCTACTGCTTTGTCATTTTCAGGTTAGTGTTTTCATCCACATGATTAGAGCTGTTTCAGACCATAACTTCTGTTTCAGTCTGAGCCAAGGGTGGAAGAAAGAAGTAGATGGTGAGCAACTTCCTTTTTAAAAGGTTTTGCAAACTTGGATACACAACTTCCTTTCACATTCCATAAGCCAAAGTGTAGTAATAGAGTTAAGTCTAGCTACAAGAGAGGTTGAGAAATGTAGTTTGTAGCTGGGTGGACACAGCCAAACTAAACTTGAAGATTACTGTCTCTGCAAGGAACAGGACAATTAATCTCTGCCGATGTGTGTGTGTGTGCGTGTGTGTGTAGGACATTGTTACTCTACTTTCTATACATGGAGTAGCAGTGAGAAAGCCTTTCATACAGATGCAGTCTGAAAATATTTACTTTTAAGTGAAGAGATCACTAAGAAACTTAGTTAGATTTCAGGATATTAAATGCTTCACCATGGTCTGCCTAATTCCAATAGTTTTCTTTCTCTTTCTAGTCCATACCTTCCTGAAGAAAACTCAGGAAGAAAGCAAACTAACTATCTGAGAAAGGGTTTATTCCTCAGCAAGAATTGACTTCCAAGAAATAAAAACTGTGAGTACCTAGACATCCCCTGTGTTGCAAACACCACCCCAAGTATCCTTCTCAAAAGTACCCCTAAAAGTAGTAAGCTACTCTGACCCATTGACACTAAAGTTGCACTCATTCACCCAAATCTAAACAAGTGCTGGGACTGAACTTGCTGAAACTTCCACTTTTCTTCTTTCTTAGAGTTCTGTTTGAAACATCTCCACTTACCTCCCACCACCATAAACATTTCCTCTCCTCCATCACTCTGAGCACTTACGGGAAGAATCCTATAACATGACTCCTGATGATTTTCACCTCCTGGTATTTATGCCTTTATGGGATCACTCCCTTTGAGTGTTGGCTGGACCTACTGACTTGCTCCTAACAAGTAAAATACAGCAAAAGTAGTAGGATGTCAGTTCAGAAATTAGGTTACATAAAAACTATAACTCCCAAATTCGGACTCCTGTGTATTGCTATCTATTGGATCCCTCCCTCCAGAGGAAGCAAGGCTCTGTGAATAGTGCTATGGAGAAGCCCATGTGGCAAGAAACTGAGAACTGGCAACAGCCATGTGAGTATGTTTAGAAGAAGATTCTCACCCAGTCAAGCCTTTAGATGACTGCAATCCCAGCCAGTAAGTATCTTGATTGCAGCCTTGTAAAAGACCCTGAGCCAGAGGATGAACGACCACAGAACTGTGAAATAATAGATGTTTACTGTTTAAGCTTCTAAATTCTAGGCTAATTTTTTATGCAGCAATAAATAGCTACTACCAGCAAGTGATGCCTTTTCATGATTTAAAAAAAAAAAAATCGATGCCAGTGCCTGTTCAGGGCATTTCAGATGATCCTGTTTCAGAGAGTCACTTTGTTCTCTGATTTCCTCCTCATGTCCTCTTAATTACCAGACTGCACTGGAATTTAAACTCCTTCTTAGTAAAGAAGTCAAGATGCTGTGCCAGTACAGTGCAGAGAGAAAGGATTGAAAATTGTCATCTACTGTAATGAAATCATGGGGGTTGGGTAATGAAATCACTCTCTTAGGTCTCAAAGGTCAGAGCAAATCCTCAATGTGTAGACAGTGGAGATGTTCTATTTCAACATGCACTTTACTACTAATGTGAAACATGAATAGTTGGTGTTCCAAAAATGTCACAATGCTTCATTTTTTTTTTTTTATAAATCAAAACGAATCAATTTTGAGCCCCACTTACTGAAATTGCTTTTTTAAAAATTCTAATTATTAATGTTTCTGAACTCTTTCCCACTCTTTCAATTTGGGACACACCAAAAAAACGAAACCCATTACCATGAGTTTGGGACACACAGGAGCCCAGAAAACAGAGTATCTAGAACTCTCGTCTGCAGTTAGCAGCAGTAATAAAAAAGTCATGCTTCATTCCAATTTTAAAACACCTTGCCTCCACCCCAGAGCTTTCTATGAACAGCCCAAGAGTGTGAGGGTTACAAGAACAAACATCAATAATTTCTCCGCATGATTTTTTTCCGTGTGGAGGAAATATAACGGTTAATAGTATAAGGATTTGGATCAGGTTGCCTGACTTTGAATCCTGGCTTCATGCACCTTACTGGTTATGTGACTTTAGATGTGATATTCAATCTTACCTCAATTTCCTCATGTATAAATTGGGCATAACAATAGTACCTACCTCATAAGGTTCTTATGAGGACCAAATAGGATAAAATACTTAAAGCTTTACTTGGAGTTTTGCACAGATTTAAGTACTCAGTAAATGTCAGCTTCTGTTATTGTTGTTGTGATGAAAATATATCTAAAGACAGAACAGGAAACCGGTGTGCCACCATTGTTCCTCTTCCACTATCCCCAGGGCAAAAGGGTCTCATTAATTCCCTGGTTAGCTAGGAGAAAGACAGGAAAGTAGATTGCCATATTTGTAAAGATTCTGTAAATGGAAAAGAAATTTACAAAACTAAACGTGCATGAAGTTATTCTCCATCTTTTATTTATTAATCAATACTCTTGTGATGCTAATCTCCTCTCTTTCTTCCAACAGTCACTTTTCTGTCCCATCCTCAACTTTGTCGTCATTGTCCAAGATCTCTGTCCCCTTCCTTGAGTAAGAGACACATTACCCATCCCTAAGGGATACCAAAGTCCCAATCTCTTCTTATGTCTTACAAACTGAAATGTCTGCTACCTAGAGCTTTGGCCAGATGCCATCTTCTCTGGTTCCTGGAGACTCTGCTGTAGGGAGACAGCAGGTTGGGTGAGACAAAGGAAGAATGAATGCTGAAATTCCAGGTAAATCTCTTGTCTGTCTTCAGCATCTAGGAAGAGTGGCAGCTGGTATTTTTGCAAATTATCTTAATGCAAATACAACTCGATGCTATAAGTCTCTCTTCAGCCACTGGAAAGAGCTGTAGCCGGTAATTTTGTAAATTGCCTTAATGCAAATATGACTGAATACTATGAGATTCAGTTTCTGTCTTGAAGACCAACTAATCAAGTCTAAACATAGTTTATGTATTCCTTTCTACTAGCATATTGAAACCAAAAAGCCAGACCCAAGAGCCCCCAAATTAACTAAACTACTTATACATTCATCATCCGGAAAAATGGTACCATTTCACACAGCTCGTCTTTAACTTGGCCATTTTTTTTACAACACACCCTGAAAAGGCAATTTTAGAGTAAAATTACACATAGGCCTATGTTACACAGTTCAAGGTCCCCGATTTTTTCTCTGGCAGGATTGGTCAGTGAAGGGTGAGGGTAGAGAAATTATGAAAAGCGTATGGGGAACAATTTGGAAAAGGAGGGTGAGAAGTGTTGCACAACTTGAAGAATGTAATCAAAATCACTGAATTGTACATGTAGAAATTGTTGAGTTGGTGTATGTTCTGCTGCGTATATTCCCAAGAATAACAACAAAAAATAAAATAAACTATAAAACAAGGCACATAAAGTGATAAATTAAGAGTAATCTGGATTTTAAAAACTGATTCATTGTTAGGTACGTGACTTTAAGCATGATTTAATCTCTCTGAACCTAAATTTTTCCAACTCTAAAATGTAGATTCTTTTCCTCATTGTTTAGGTTTTGATCCAAATAAAAGATATACCCAGAGGAATGTTAGATTTCAAAATATCCACTTCAATGCTGGTAAGTCTTGATTTGAAAGCACTGATTAGCTTCTAAAGTTAAAATAAGGTTATTACTTTCCTCCCATCCTTGTAAAGCAGTTGGACAGTTTTAGAACTTTCTACACAAGAGAGAAAACATGTGTATCATGTGCAAACAGACAGCTCCAAAAGGGACTGAAACTCCATGTGCTGGATTCTTCTCCTAGCCTTACCACTAAGAAATACTGCTATTAAATGGCAAGATAGAAGTAAGATCAGCAACTTTCTCTCCATACTGTTCTCTCCTGGAAAGAGTTACTAAGTCCACTCAGCTTTAAAGAAATTTGTCAAGTGAAGGAGAAGAATTACTCCCCAACACTAATGTCACTGAGTTCTGGTAGGACTAAAGAAGATAATAGTAAATGTTTAGCAGAGTACTGGTAATACAATAGAAACTCAGAAAATGATTAAGAGCTGTTATTGTGTTGTTGTATCATTTTTATAATAAAGTCTGACAAGTCTGAAGTGAAGTTGGCCAAGTATTTGTTTTAAAATACAATGGATTTGTCAGCCAGCCCTAACAATTTCCCCAAATCATTTCATAATCCCTCTACCCTTATCCCCTTTGCCAGCCTCAAGCAGCTTTACAGTTCCTTGTTAAATTAGTCAATTCCCCATATTCCAGAGAGTGAAATAATTTATTCTGCCTGTGTTCTGCTTTCACACATTCTATAAACCTCAGCTACTTAAAAATTCTACTAAATACAGACTCAAGTTAGACTTACGCCTCATTTAATGTAGGATGCATAAAACAAAGATTCATAATTTTGAAGGAGCCTTGGGGATAATCTAATTTATTTATTATATAGTCTTTAATTTGTACTTATTTTTCTTTTATAGTGATATTTCTCTGATTATAGAGGGGTGTGTTTATTGAAAAAAATTTTTCCCTGTGAATCTGTCATTTTATATTACCAAAAACTCAAACTATATTTTTTTGCTATCAATCACAAATTATAGTCAATAGGAGGTCATCATCACCTTACATGCCTTTCTGGTGTTCCCACATTTACAGCTATAGCTATCAGTTCACTTTGAGGACTTTCTCAGAAAAATGGCCTAGGACTCCTAATTGTGTTCTTTGGAATGCCCAGATTTTATGAAGGTGCTTCAAGGATTCTGCAAATATTGAATCAAATATCTATTTATCTATCTATAAAGTATATTCAGAAGCAGCATATCTAAATTTATTATATACATTAATTATTATTTTTAGGTTCACCAACACATTAATTTTCAGACAGGCTATATTACATTTTTCCCAAATATTAGAATAGAGGCTCCTTTCCTATTCTCTGTGCATATATTTGACCATATGTGTATGTTACATTGCCATTGGTTAAAAGGATTGTAACCCTGCAAATTTTTTAATCAAGGACTGCTTTTAGGAATGCATAAGTAAGTGCACTATTATAACACTCACAGCCCACTCTCTGTATAATACCAGACAAGGCTCAAACTTAACTGCCTTTTTGATGGTATAAGAGATGCACAAATAAGTAAAAAAGTGGAATCATAACAATAAGGTATAATAGATCATTTTAATGATTATGGTCTAATTTTAATATTTATAGCTAATTACGCATAAAAACTTATAAAAGTAGAAATGTTTGCTGGCTATTGAATAGAAACTAGAAATAGAAAATCAGAAACATAAACTTTTAAAACAAATTTGGTTATAAGACATGAAAATACTGATCGGAGTCAGCATGACAAAAAATTTTGAAGTATAATAGTATCAACTGATTTTTCAACTAATACCGCACACTTTGGCTGTAGTAAAAAAAAAAAAGCCATTGCTGTCCAGTCAGTTAATTCTGACTAGTAGCCACCCTATCGGACAGAATAGAACTGCCCCACAGAGTTTCCAAGTAGTGCCTGGTGGATTTGAACTGCCGACCTTTTGGGTAGCAGTGGTAGCACTTAACCACTACGCCACCAGGGTATATCGGTGATGTAAATTATAGCCACTCACCAAATAAATCCAAATATCATTCCAAGTCTGAATATTGAACTTCTCTGTGCCCTTGGCATTAAACATGGCCTGAGACTTGGTTTGACTTGCACAATATAAGAAGGTAGCTGCGGGGAGGGTAGGATTTCCGGTAGGGAAGTGTAAGGGCCACTGAAAATCTGTTCTTCCAGAAATGCAATGAGAATGTATTCAAAAACTGTCAAAATCAACTTTTTCAAACCTTTGGAAACTAGTCAACGAATTGTAACAATCTGAGAAAAATTATTAAAAAAGAAAATACTGACTCTTGATAAGAACCATGAGTTTTGTAAAGTTTTAATTT
This sequence comes from Elephas maximus indicus, assembly GCF_024166365.1. NCBI lineage: Eukaryota > Metazoa > Chordata > Mammalia > Proboscidea > Elephantidae > Elephas > Elephas maximus. Next base: position 160,494,598 of record NC_064819.1, read on the forward strand.
GTCCTAACCCCTTCTCCCTATTCCCAGCTTCATGGTAGCCTTGAACACCAGTAGCCTTGAAACAAGATAGTTGTAATAGTCAGAAGCCTAGCAGAATAAAATTATCCTAAAATTCATACTGGCAGGGGCAGACTCGGTATGGAGCATGGAGTTTCACAAAGAACCTCCTGATCAGAGAATTTTTCTGCTTGACCTGTCTGGCAGCTACCCGGAAGATCCCCAGTCACATGACTTTTCCATCTCCTTATTTAATCTGACTCAAAGCACACTCAGTGGGAAAATTCCTGCTTTATTTTTCAAGTAGTGTCTAAAGTCTTACTTTTCCCACCACAATTTTTGTTAAAAGCAATCAGTGTCAATTGTTCAACACCAGAGCTGCCTAAAGTACCAATACAACTTGGGTCAAACAAGTGCATAGACAAAAATAATAAAATAAAATAAAAAGGAATTTGGGGGAATGAGACATCCTCAAGGAGCTTTGAAAATTTTTGACATATTACTGGAGTTCTAGAAGGACACCTGGAGCCCTGGTGGAGCAGTGATTTAGAGCTCAGCTGCTAACCAAAAAAAAAAAAAAATGGCCTTTCAAATCCACCAGCAACTCCTTGGAAATCTTATGAGGCAGTTCTACTCTGTCCTATAGGGTCACTATGAGTCGGAATCGAATTGACGGCAACAGGTTTTTTGTTTTTTGTTTTTTGAGACAAACGCTCGTATGTGAACATGCTCAGGAAAGACCTGGAAAAAGCCTAGTCTCTCACCTTTGGCTGATCTTGAAGCCCTATGCAAACAGGAAGTGAAGGTTAAGGTGGAGTTATAAACTGCCTGCCAGAAACTCATGTTACTAAAATCAGAAAAAGGCATCACAAGAAAAAGAAAACTACAGACCTTCATTTCTTTAGAATATTGATATAAAAATACTCAACAAAACATTAGCAAATGGAATGCAAGTTATGTATAAAACATATTATACACCATGACTAAACAGAATTTATCCCAGAAATTCAAGGTTGATTTAACATGAAAAATTCAATCAATGTAAGATAAAGAATAAATGACAAAAACCACATGGGAATTTCTATAGACACAGAAAAAGCATTTAACAAAATCCAACACTCCTTCTGACAAAAAAAAAAAAAAAAAGTCAATAAACTAGAAATAAAAGGGAACTTCCTTAACCTGATAAAAGGATTTTAGGAAAAACACACAGCTAACAGCATACTTAATGTGAAAGACTGAATATTTTTTCCATGACAGGCACACCTTAGTCTTCAGTGTGACATCTTTGCTCTTCAACACTTTAAAGAGGTCCTTTGCAGCAGATTTGCCCAATGCAATGCATCTTTTGATTACTTAACTGCTGGTTCCACGGCTGTTGATTGTGGATCCAAGTAAAATGAAATCCTTGACAACTTCAATCTTTTCTCCATTTATCATGATGTTGCTCATTGGTCCATTTGAGAGGATTTTTGTTTTCTTTATGTTGAGGTGTAATCCATACTGAAGGCTGTGGTCTTTGATCTTCATTAGTAAGGGTTTCAAGTCCTCTTCACTTTCAGCAATCAAGGCTGTGTCATCTGCATAATGCAGGTTGTTACAATTAGACTAGAAAATGAAATAAGGAAGGTGGGGCCAAGATGGCTGAGTAGTCAGATGCTTCCTGTGATCCCTCTTACGACAGAGACCTGAAAAAACGAGTGAATCTATTATATATGACAATCTAGGAGTCCTGAACATCAAAGACAAAGTTGAGGAATCAGACTGAGCAGCAGGGAGAGGGAGAGATGGTTCAGAAACAGCTAGGAGTTGCCAGACTTGACTGGTACCAGCACTGTGCAAGCTGGGTAAGCTAGTAAGGGGTGAGGGAAAAAGTGGCTTGACTTGTGGTGCTCAGGGCATGTTTTCTAATCAGAAGAGACTGAGCAATGAAGACTCTGCTCAGGCCTCCAAAACCAGTGAGAAATAGCTCTCAACAGGCCAAAGAAAGGTATGAGCATCTAACCTACTATGTGAATCAGCCCCCCCGCCCCTTTGGGAAGTACTTTTCCCATTTATCTGCCCATTCCCCACTCTGCTTCAGGTTCCAGACTGGCTTCAGTGATTGCTGCCCTCCCTGGGCTGGAAGTAGGACCTGTCATATGCCCTGAGCCATTCTCCCAGCTTTGGAGAGGGAAAAAGTTAACAAACAGGAAAAAATAATCTGCCACCTCCCCTAGGCCTGGAACTCAGAACAGGCACAGCTCCTTTGCCTAGGCACAAGCATAAAGGGCCCACAGACTTTGAATGTCTTTTACCTCTGCATAGGCCTGTGTGGGCCCATTTCGAAAGCATAGGTCCTCATTAGCACTGTAAAATAGGGTATATACCTGATGCCTATTTTCAACTGTATCATCTCTAGGAGGGAGTGGAAGATTCATGATATTTGATACCACCCTGCCACTAAGTAGAGTTCTGACCTGCCTATATCAGGGCTCTGAGGACTGGTGATTCCACTCACTCCACCAAGCCACCCATGTTAGGGGTCCAAGAATAAGTGGTGACTTGCAGTCCTAAAAGCCAACATCATGGATGCCCATAGTCTGGCTGCAAAACCCACCTACCTACGCACTTTAGGGAACAGGGATGCACTTTCCACCCATACACTCAAAAGCAGCAGTCAGCCACCCGCCTTGATCAGTGCATGACCCCCTACTGCAGCCAGACACCTGTGCCTATTCCAATCATCCCATCCCATCTAGGACTGTATGTGAGAGCCTGCACCACACACTCCATGACCAATGACCTGGACACCTAAACTGAATTCGCACAAAAAAGTAAACAGACTCCTGGGCTCACATACCTGACCTAGCCACCTAGAGACAGGACATGACAGCTTCAGAAAAGCCAATAATGAAACTAACTCACATGACAAACCTATTCAGGCATATCAGAACAAAACAAAACAAGAATCTAGGACACAGTAAGCAAACATAAAGTAAATAAATATAATAACTTTTTAATGGCTCGGAGACAATAGTCAATATCAAATCACATAAAGAGGCAGATCATGATGGCTTCAGCAAGCTACCAAAACAAAGAAGTAATAAAACTTTCAGAGAGAGAATTTCTTGGAATTACTGCAGGTAAAATTCAAATATATATAGAACTATTTAAGAGATCATGAAGGAGATCAAACAAAACACAGAACAAACCAAGGAACACATGGAAAAGGAATAGAGGAACTTAAAAATGTTATACAGACCATAAAGACAAATTTAACAGGCTGCAAGAACGCATAGAGAGACAGCAAAAAGAAATCCAAAAACAAACAAAATTTCAGAATTAGACAACTCAATAGAAAGTCATAGGAGCAGAACTGAGGCAATAGAAGTCAGAATTAGTGAGATTGAAGATAAAGCACTTGGCACCAACTTATTTGAGGAAAAAACAGATAAAAGAATTAAAAAAATGAAGAAACCCTGGACTTTATCAAGAGAAATAACCTGCAAGTGATTGGAGTACTAAAACATGGCAGGATAATACAAAATACAGAGAGATTGTTGAAGATTTGTCAGCAGAAAACTTCCCTGATACTGTGAAAGATGAGAAGATATCTATCCAAGAAGCTCATCAAACCCCATGCAAGGTAGGTTCCAAAAGAAAGTCACTGAGACATATTATAATCAAACTTGCCAAAACTAAAGATAAAGAGAGAATTTTAAGAGTGGCTAGGGATAAACAAAAAGTCATATATAAAGGAGAGTCGATAAGACTAAGCTCTGACTACTCAGCAGAACCCGTGCAGGCAAGAAGGCAATGGAATGACATATATAAAGCCTTGAAGGGAAAAGAATTGCCAGCCATGAATTGTATATTCAGCAAAACTCTCTCTCAAATATGATGGTGAAATTAGGGCCTTTCCAGTTAAACAGAAGTTTAGGGAATTTGTAAAAACCAAGCCAAAATTACAAGAAATACTAAAGGGAGTCCTCCAGATAGAAAATCAATAACGTCAGATAACATCCCAAGACTAGAACACAGGACAGAGCTACCAGGTATCAACCCAGATAACGAGGTCACAAAAATAAATCAAAACTAAAACACTGAAAATAGGGAAACATAGACATCAATATGTAAAAGATGATGACATTAAAACAAAAAAGTAGGACTAAATAATATAGTCATAGATTTTTCATATGGAGAGGAAGTCAAGGCAATATAAAGAAATAAAAGTTTGGTTTAAACTTTGAAAAATAGGGGTAAATATTAAGGTAACCACAAAGGAAACTAAAAATCCTACATATCAAAATAAAAAAACAAGAAAAACATAAAGACTCAGCAAATACAAAATCAGCAACAATGAAAAAAATGAAAAGAAAATACATAAAGAAAACCCAGCACAGAAAATTAAAGGGAACAAAGAAACTCTCTACAACACTCATAAAAAAAAAAAAAAGAAAATGACAGCACAAAACTCATCCCTGTCAATAATTATGCTGAATGTAAATGGATTAAGTGCACCAATAAAGAGACAAAGAGTGATAGAATGGATAAAAAAACACAATCTATCTATATGCTGCCTACAAGAGAAACACCTTAGACTCAAAGACACAAACAAACTAAAACTCAAAGGATGGAAAAAAATATACAAAGCAAAGAAAAATCAAAAAAAGAGGAGTGGCAATATTAATCCCTGACAAAATAGACTTTAAAGCAAAATACCACAAAGGATAAGGAAGGACACTGTATGATGATTAAAGGGGCAATACACCAGGAGGATATAACCATAATAAATATTTATGGACCCGACAGGACTCCAAAATATGTAAAACAAACTCTAACAACATTGAAAAGAGAAATAGCTCTACAATAATAGTAGGAGACTTCAACACACTACCTTCAGTGAAGCACAGAACATCAAGAAAGAAGCTGAATAAAGACAGGCAAGATCTAAATGTTACAATCAACCAACATGACCTCATAGACATATGGAATACACTCCACTCAACAGCAGCCAGTTATACTTTTCTTTCAACACACATGGGACATTCTCCAGAATATACCACATATTAGACCACAGAGCAAGCCTTAAAAGAATCCAAAACATTGAAATATTGCAAAGCACCTTTTATGACCGTAAAAGTAGAAATGAATAACAGAAATAAAAAGCAAGGAAAAAAACATCAAATACATGGAAACTGAACAGTACCTTGTTCAAAACCTAATGGTTATAGAAGAAATTAAGGACAGAATAAAGAAATTCACAGAATCAAATGAGAATGAAAACATATCCTACCAGAACCTTTGGAACACAGCAAAAACAGTGCTCAGAGGTCAATTTATAGCAATAAGTGTACACATCCAAAAAGAAGAAGGGGCCAAAATCAACACATTAACCCTACAACTCGAAGAAGTAGAAAGAGGGGAGCAAAAGAAGCCCTTGGGCACCAGAAAAAAAGGAAATAATAAAAATTAGAGCAGAATTAAATGAAATTAAAAGAATTAAATGAAACAGAGAATAGAAAAACAATTGGAAGAGTTAACAAGACCAAAAGCTGTTTCTCTGAAAAGGTCAACAAAATTGATAAACCACTGGCCAAACTGACAAAAGAAAAATTGGAGAAGAAGCAAATAACCCTAATGAGAAATGAGATGGGCAATATCACAACAAATATAACTGAAATTAAAAGAATCATAAGAGAATAGTATGAAAGATTGTACTCCAAAAAATTTGACAACCTAGAGGAAATGGACAAATTTCTAGAAACACACTGTCTACCTAAACTAACACAAATATAAGTAGAACAACTAAATAAACCTATAACAGAAGAAGAGATAGAAAACATAATTTAAAAACTCTGAGCAAAAAAAAGCCCTGACTTCGCTGGAGAGTTCTACCAAACTTTCAGAGGAGAGTTAACACCACTACTGCTAAAGGTATTTCAGAGCATAGAAAAGGATGGAATACACCCAAACTCATTCTATGAAGCCAGCATAACCCTGATACAAAAAACAGGTAAAGAAATCACAGAAAAAGAAAATTACAGGACATTATACCTCATAAACATAGAAGCGAAAATCTTCAACAAAATTCTAGCCAACAGAGTTCAACAACATATCAATAAAATAATTCACCATGACCAAGTGGGATTCATACCAGGTATGCAGGAATGGTTTAACATTAGAAAAACAAGCAATGTAATCCATCATGTAAATAAAACAAAAGACAAGAACCACTCGATCTTATCAATTGATGCAAAAAGGGCATTTGACAAAGTCTAACACCCATTCATGATAAAAACTCTTAGCAAAATAGGAACAGAATGGAAATTCCTCAACATAATAAAGGTCATTTGTACAAAGCCAACAGCCAACATCATCCTAAATGGAGAGTCTGAAAGCATTTCCCTTGAAAGCTGGAACCAGATAAGGATGAGCTTTATCACCACTCTAATTCAACATTGTGCTGGAGATCCCAGCTAGAGCAATTAGGCCAGCACAAAAAATAAAGGGCATCCAAATTGATAAGGAACAACAGGTAAAAGTATCCCTATTTGCAGATGATAGGATCTTATACACAGAAAGCCCCAAAGAATCCACAAGAAAACCACTGGAACTAATAGAAGAGCAGATTATCAGGATACAAGATACGCATACAAAAATCAGTTGGATTCTACATCAACAAAGACAACTTCAAAGAGGAAATTACCAAATCATTACTATTTACAATAGCCCCCAAGAAGATAAAATACTTAGGAATAAATCTCATCAGAGATGTAAAGACCTATATAAAGAAAACTACAAGATGTTACTGCAAGAAATCAAAAGAGACCTATATAAGTGGAAAAATATACCTTGCTCATGGATAGGAAGACACAACATTGTGAAAATATCAATTTCACCCAAAGCAATCTATAGATACAATGGTATCCTGATCCAAATTCCAATGACAATTTTTAAGGAGCTGGAGAAACGAATAACTAACTTCATATGGAAAGGGAAAAGGCCCCCTATAGCTAAAGCATTAGTGAAGAAGAAGGACAAAGTGGGAGGCCCCACACTACGTGATTTTAGAACCTATTATACTGCCATAGTAGTCAAAATAGCCTGGGACTGGCACAAAACATATATAGACCAACGGTACAGATTAAGAATCCAGTTGTGATATCATCCACCTATGAGCAGCTGATATTTGACAAAGGCCCAGATTCTGTTAAATGGGGCCTTTGTCAACAAATGGTGAAGGCATAACCTGATATTCATCTGCAAAAACAGTGAAACAAGACCCATACCTCACAGCATGCACAGAAACTAACTCAAAATGAATTAAAGACCTAAAGGTAAAATCTAAAACAATAAAAATCATGGAACAAAAAATGGGGACAATACTGGGAGCCCTAATACATGTAAAAAACAGAATACAAAATGTGATTAACAATGCACAAACACCAGAGGAGGAATCTAGATAACTGGGAGCTCCTAAAAATCAAACACTTATGCTCATCAAAAAACTTCACCAGGAGGCGGGGCAAAGATGGCGGACTAGGTAGACGCTACCTCGGATCCCTCTTGCAACAAAGACTCGGAAAAACAAGTGAATCCATCACATACATAACAATCTACGAACGCTGAACAACAAACACAGATTTAGAGACGGAGAACGAACAAATACGGGGAAGCGGCGACTGTTTTCAGAGCCTGGAGCCAGCGTCCCAGTCAGGTAACCTTGGCGCCAGGCTTAGGTCTGGGCCCAGGGGAGCTGAACTCAAAATCTTGTGACAGCGCAAACAAGGGGTGCAGCCCCACCCCCCTGAACTGACCCTGGGAGGGGGCCCAGCTGGTTGCGTGGGTGGCGTGGGGACGCGGCTGGTGGGAGAAGTCCCCGGAGGAAGTGACTGGATTTGGAGCTGGGAGTGCAGTGTCCCAGCCGGGGAACCTTGGCGCCGGATTTTGACTGGGCGTTGTCATGGCACAAGCACGGGGCACAGCCCTACTCCCCTGAACTAACCCTGGGGGGGGGCCCAGCCGGTCCGCGGTGTGACGCGGTGATGCGGCTGGCGGGAAGAGAAGTCCCCGGGAGGAAGCAACTGATTTTGGAGCAGGGAGTGCAGCGTACCAGCAGGGGAACTTTGACGCTGGGCTTTAGACTGGCAGTGGAGGATCTGACCACGGCTTCAGCGGGCCAGACCCTCAGTGGCAATCTCCACACAGCCAGCACACATAGGTGACACGTCTCTCGGGAATCTCAAATAAAACAGTCATTCCAAGCAAGATAAGCAACTTTACCTATATTCTGGGGTACTACTCTCCTGTTTCTCTGAACCCTCCCCCACCGTTCCCAGGCGGCTTCATTAACATTGGAATTTCCTAAGCCAGAGGGAGAACGGCTCTGGTTCTGCAGTGGCTTTGCTTCCCCCCCTCTTTTTTTTTTTTTTTTTTTGATCTTTTCCTAACCCATTCTTCTGGCCTGAGAGAAGGAACCATAAAAAACCCAGGGACCAAAAATCCATCCCTGATTGGACTAAAAACACAGAACCAGCTACAGCCAAGCATATATGATCCAAACCTCGGACTGTCATCCTTACAGGGAACAAGGTGGCAGTTATAATCCAAAGGCAGTTTGGATAGGGATCTGACTGCATTTTTTTTTTTAGCCGATTTTCTGGAAAAACAAGTTGCCCAGGTCTGATATCTCTGCTTAGTCAACAGAGCCCTAACTGACCCACAACAGGGAACTGAGGGCTGAAGCTCCCCCCAGACAACCGAGCCTCTTGCCTTAGGGGTCTAAGGAGGGTGACACCTACCAATCAGTAGAGGTACTTGCATTGGGAACCTAAGGTACAGCTGCAGTGCGCTCCCACCAAGGTGCTATAGGAATAGAGACATACCTACCTCACTAACACGTGGGGGAAGCCTGTCAGCATCCTGCCCCCCCTGGAGGGTGAACCCCAGCTGCTAATAGAATCTGGTGCACACAACTATCACCACTACTTCTCGAGGCGGATAGGTGTTAGGGTGCAGCACACACTTGATGACCCAAAATCAGATTCTACTCAAGAATAGTGAATAGACTCAGGCATATATATCTGGCAACAGCCTAAACCAGCTGGTAATAGGTCATAAGTAAGTCAAGGGCTACAACAAACAAGACAGCACAATCTAGTAGCCCATCCAAGTATACTGAAAGAAAACAAAACAAGATAAGACTCAGTGAGCAATTATAGAATAAACCACTACTATATCTTAGTGATGGCTCGGAGACAGCAGTAGATATCAAACCACATAAAGAAGAAGACAATGACAGCTTCTACAACCCCTCAAACAAAAGAATCAAAATCTTTCCCAAATGAAGATACAATCCTGGAACTATCAGATACAGAATATAAAAAAACTAATTTACAGAATGCTTCAAGACATCAGGGATGACCTCAGAAACGAAATAAGGCAAACTGCAGAAAAAGCCAAGGAACACACTGATAAACAGTAGAAGAACTCAAAAAGATTATTCAAGAACATAGTGGAAAAATTAATAAGTTGCAAGAATCCATAGAGAGACAGCATGTAGAAATACAAAATTACAGAATTAGACAATGCAATAGGAAGTCAGAGGAGCAGACTCGAGCAATTAGAATGCAGACTGGGAAATCTGGAGGACCAGGGAATTAACACCAACATAGCTGAAAAAAAATCAGAGAAAAGAATTTAAAAAAATGAAGAAACCCTAAGAATCATGTGGGACTCTATCAAGAAAGATAACTTGCGTGTGATTGGAGTCCCGGAACAGGGAGGGAGGACAGAAAACACAGAGAAAATAGTTGAAGATCTGCTGACAGAAAACTTCCCTGACATTATGAAAGACAAAAGGATATCTATCCAAGATGCTCATCGAACCCCATTTAAGATTGATCTGAAAAGAAAAACACCAAGACATATTATCATCAAACTTGCCAAAACCAAACATAAAGAGAAAATTTAAAAAGCAGCCAGGGAGAAAAGAAAGGTCTCCTTCAAGGGAGAATCAATAAGAATAAGTTCAGACTACTCAACAGAAACCATGCAGGTAAGAAGGCAATGGGATGACATATACAGAGCACTGAAGGAGAAGAACTGCCAGCCAAGGATCATATATCCAGCAAACCTCTCTCTGAAATATGAAGGTGAAATTAAGATATTTACAGATAAACTCAAGCTTAGAGAATTTGCAAAAACCAAACCAAAGCTACAAGAAATACTAAAGGAAATTGTTTGGTCAGAAAACCAATAATATCAGACACCAGCACAACACAAGGTCACAAAAGAGAACATCCTGATATCAACTCAAGTAAGGAAATCACAAAAACAGATTAAGATTAATTAAAAAAAAAATGCTCATAACAGGAAATCATTGAAGTCAATACGTAAAAGATCACAATAATCAAAAAGAGGGACTAAATACAGGTGGCATAGAACTGCCATATGGAGAGGGATACAAGGCGATATAAGACAATACAAGTTAGGTTTTTACTTAGAAAAATAGGGGTAAATATTAAGGTAACCACAAAGAGGTATAACAACTCCATAACTCAACATAAAAGCCAAGAAAAACATAACGACTCAACAAACATAAAGTCAAACACTATGAAAATGAGGATCTCACAATTTACTAAGAAAAACGTCTCAGCACAAAAAAGTAAATACAAAAATGAAATTGTCAACAACACACACAAAAAGGCATCAAAATGACAGCACTAAACACTTATTTATCTATAATTACACTGAATGTAAATGGACTAAATGCACCAATAAAGAGACAGAGAGTCTCGGACTGGATAAAGAAACACGATCCATCTATATGCTGCCTACAAGAGACACACCTTAGACTTAGAGACACAAATAAACTACAACTCAAAGGATGGAAAAAATATATCAAGCAAACAATAAGCAAAAAGGAAGAGGAGTAGCAATATTAATTTCTGACAAAATAGACTTTAGACTTAAATCCACCACAAAGGATAAAGAAGGACACTACATAATGATAAAAGGGACAATTGATCAGGAAGACATAACCATATTAAATATTTATGTACCCAATGACAGGGCTGCAAGATTCATAAATCAAGTTTAAACAGAACTGAAAAGTGAGATAGACACCTCCACAATTATAGTAGGAGACTCCAACACACCACTTACGGAGAAAGACAGGACATCCAGAGAGAAGCTGGATAGAGACACGGAAGACCTAATTACAACAATCAACCAACTTGACCTCATTGACTTATACAGAACTCTCCACCCAACTGTTGCAAAGTATACTTTTTTTTCTAGCGCACGTGGAACATTCTCCAGAATAGATGACATATTAGGTCATAAAACAAACATTTGCAGAATCCAAAACATCGAAATATTACAAAGCATCTTCTCAGAGCACAAGGCAATAAAACTAGAAATCAATAACAGAAAAACTAGGGAAAAGAAATCAAATACTTGGAAACTGAACAATACCCTGCTCAAAAAAGACTGGGTTATAGAAGGCATCAAGGAGGGAATAAGGAAATTTATAGAATGCAACGAGAATGAAAATACTTCCTATCAAAACCTCTGGGACACAGCAAAAGCAGTGCTCAGAGGCCAATTTATATCGATAAATGCACACATACAAAAAGAAGAAAGAGCCAAAATCAGAGAACTGTCCCGACAACTTGAACAAATAGAAAGTGAGCAACAAAAGAATCCATCAGGCACCAGAAGAAAACAAATTATAAAAATCAGAGCTGAACTAAATGAATTAGGGAACGGAAAAACAATTGAAAGAATTAACAAAGCCAAAAGCTGGTTCTTTGGAAAAATTAACAAAATTGATAAACCATTGGCTAGACTGACTAAAGAAATACAGGAAAGGAAACAAATAACCCGAATAAGAAACGAGAAGGGCCACATCACAACAGACCCAACTGAAATCAAAAGAATCATATCAGATTATTATGAAAAATTGTACTCTAACAAATTTGCAAACCTAGAAGAAATGAATGAATTCCTGGAAAAACACTACCTACCTAAACTAACACATTCAGAAGTAGAACAACTAAATAGACCCATAACAAAAAAAGAGATTGAAACAGTAATAAAAAAATTCCCAACAAAAAAAAAGCCCTGGCCCGGACGGCTTCACTGCAGAGTTCTACCAAACTTTCAGAGAAGACTTAACACCACTACTACTAAAGGTACTTCAAAGCATAGAAAATGACGGAATACTACCCAACTCATTCTATGAAGCCACCATCTCCCTGATACCAAAACCAGGTAAAGACATTAAAAAAAAGAAAATTACAGACCTATATCCCTCATGAACATAGATGCAAAAATGCTCAACAAAATTCTAGCCAATAGAATTCAACAACATATCAAGAAAATAATTCACCATGACCAAGTGGGATTTATACCAGGTACATAAAAAAAAAAAAAATTCTGGTTTAATATTAGAAAAAACCATTAATGTAATCCACCACATAAATAAAACAAAAGACAAAAACCACATGATCTTATCAATTGATGCAGAAAAGGCTTTTGACAAAGTCCAACACCCATTTATGATAAAAACTCTCACCAAAAGTGGAATTGAAGGAAAATTGCTCAACATAATAAAGGGCATCTATGCAAAGCCAACAGCCAACATCATTCTAAATGGAGAGAACCTGAAAGCATTTCCCTTGAGAACGGGAACCAGACAAGGATGCCCTTTATCACCGCTCTTATTCAACATTGTGCTAGAAGTCCTAGCCAGAGCAATTAGGCTAGACAAAGAAATAAAGGGCATCCGGATTGGCAAGGAGGAAGTAAAATTATCTCTATTTGCAGATGACATGATCTTATACACAGAAAACCCTAAGGAATCCTCCAGAAAACTACTGAAACTAATAGAAGAGTTTGGCAGAGTCTCAGGTTATAAAATAAACATACAAAAATCACTTGGATTCCTCTACATCAACAAAAAGAACATCGAAGAGGAAATAACCAAATCAATACCATTCACAGTAGCCTCCAAGAAGATAAAATACTTAGGAATAAATCTTACCAAGGATGTAAAAGACGTATACAAAGAAAACTACAAGCTCTACTACAAGAAATTAAAAAGGACCTACTTAAGCGGAAAAACATACCTTGCTCATGGATAGGAAAACTTAACATAGTAAAAATGTCTATTCTACCAAAAGCCATCTATACATACAATGCACTTCCGACCCAAATTCCAATGTCATTTTTTAAGGTGATAGAGAAACAAATCACCAACTTCATATGGAAGGGAAAGAAGCCTCAGATAAGCAACGCATTACTGAAAAAGAAGAAGAAAGTGGGAGGCCTCACTCTACCTGATTTCAAAACCTATTATAGAGCCACAGTAGTTAGAACAGCCTGGGACTGGTACAACAACAGGCACATAGACCAGTGGAACAGAATTGAGAACGCAGATATAAATCCATCCACATATGAGCAGCTGATATTTGACAAAGGCCCAGTGTCAGTTAATTGGGGAAAAGAGAGTCTTTTTAACAAATGGTGCTGGCATAACTGGATATCCATCTGCAAAAAATGAAACAGGACCCATACCTCACACCAAGCACAAAAACTAACTCCAAGTGGATCAAAGACCTAAACATAGAGACTAAAACGATAAAGATCATGGAAGAAAAAATAGGGACAACCTTAGGAGCCCTAATATAAGGCATAAACAGAATACAAAACATTACCAAAAATGAAGAAGAGAAACCAGATAACTGGGAGCTCCTAAAAATCAAAAACCTATGTTCATCTAAAGACTTCACCAAAAGAGTAAAAAGACCATCTACAGACTGGGAAAGAATTTTCAGCTATGACATCTCCGACCAGCGCCTGATCTCTAAAATCTATATGATGCTGTCAAAACTCAACCATAAAAAGACAAACAACCCAATCAAGAAGTGGGCAAAGGATATGAACACACACTTCACTAAAGAAGATAATCAGGCAGCTAACAGATACATGAGAAAATGCTCTCGATCATTAGCCATTAGAGAAATGCAAATTAAAACTACGATGAGATTCCATCTCACTCCAACAAGGCTGGCATTAATCCAAAAAACACAAAATAATAAATGTTGGAGAGGCTGTGGAGAGATTGGAACTCTTATACATTGCTGGTGGGAATGTAAAATGGTACAACCACTTTGGAAATCTATCTGGCGATATCTTAAACAGTTAGAAATAGAACTACCATACAACCCAGAAATGCCACTCCTTGGAGTATACCCTAGAGAAATAAGAGCCTTCACACAAACAGATATATGCACAGCCATGTTTATTGCAGCTCTGTTTACAATAGCAAAAAGCTGGAAGCAACCAAGGTGTCCACCAACGGATGAATGGGTAAATAAATTGTGGTATATTCACACAATGGAATACTACGCATCGATAAAGAACAGTGACGAATCTGTGAAACATTTCATAACATGGAGGAACCTGGAAGGCATTATGCTGAGTGAAATTAGTCAGAGGCAAAAGGACAAATATTGTATAAGACCACTATTATAAGATCTTGAGAAATAGTATAAACTGAGAAGAACACATACTTCTGTGGTTACGAGGGGGGGAGGGAGGAAGGGTGGGAGAGGGTTTTTTACTGATTAATTAGTAGATAAGAACTGCTTTAGGTGAAGGGAAGGACAACACTCAATACATGGAAGGTCAGCTCAACTGGACTGGACCAAAAGCAAAGAAGTTTCCGGGATAAAATGAATGCTTCAAAGGTCAGTGGAGCAAGGGCGGGGGTTTGGGGACCATGGTTTAAGGGGACTTCTAAGTCAATTGGCAAAATAATTCTATTATGAAAACATTCTGCATCCCACTTTGAAATGTGGCGTCTGGGGTCTTAAATGCTAACAAGCAGCCATCTAAGATGCATCAATTGGTCTCAACCCACCTGCAGCAGGGGAGAGTGAAGAACACCAAGGTCACACGACAACTAAGAGCCCAAGAGACAGGGAGGGCCACATGAACCAGAGACCTGCATCATCCCGAGACCAGAAGAACTAGTTGGTGCCCGGCCACAATCGATGACTGCCCTGACAGGGAGCACAACAGAGAACCCCTGAGGGTGCAGGAGATCAGTGGGATGCAGACCCCAAATTCTCATAAAAAGACCATACATAATGGTCTGACTGAGACTAGAGGAATCCCGGCTGTCATAGTCCCCAAACCTTCTGTTGGCACAGGACAGGAACCATCCCCGAAGACAACTCATCAGACATGAAAGGGACTGGACAGTGGGTAGGTGAGAGATGCTGATGAAGAGTGAGCTAATTATATCAGATGGACACTTGAGACTGTGTTGGCATCTCCTGTCTGGAGGGAGGATGGGAGTATAGAGAGAGTTGGAAGCTGGCAAAATTGTCACGAAAGGAGAGACTGGAAGGGCTGACTCATTAGGGGGAGAGCAAGTGGGAGTACGGAGTAAGGTGTATATAAACTTATATGTGACAGTCTACTTGATTTGTAAACGTTCACTTGGAGCTCACTAAAAGTTAATAAAAAAAAAAAAAAAATTCACCAAAAGAATAAAAAAAGACCTACAGACTGGGAAAAAATTTTTGGCTCCGACATATCTGATCAGAGTCTAATCTCTAAAATCTACAAGCTACTGCAAAACTTCAACTACAAAAAGACAAATAATCCAATTAAAAAATGGGCAAAGGATATGAACAGGCATTTTACCAAAGAAGAGATTCAGGCGACTATCGGATACATGAGGAAATGTTCACGATCAAGTCACTAAAAAAAAAAGAAATTTTTTTTTTTTTTAATTTAAGAGAAATTCAAATCAAAAATACAATGAGATACCATCTCACCCCAACAAGGCTAGCATTAATCCAAAAAAACACAAAATAATAAATGTTGGAGAGATTGTGGAGAGACTGGAACACTTATACACTGCGGAGGGAACGTAAAATGGTACAACCACTTTGGAAATCCATTTGGAGCTTTATTAAAAAGCTAGAACTAGAAATTCCAAACAATCCAGCAATCCCACTCCTTGGGATATATCCTAGAGAAACAGGAGCCATCACAGGAATAGATATATGCAAACCCATGTTCATTGCAGCACTGTTCACAATAGCAAAAAGATGGAAGCATCCTAGGTGCCTATTAACAGATGAATGGATAAACAAATTATGGTATATTCACACAATAGAATACCATGCAACAATAAAGAACAACGATGAATTCACAAAACATGTTGTAACACGGATGAATTTGGAAGGCCTTGTGCTGAGTGAAATTAGTCAGTTGCAAAAGTACAAATATTGTATGAGACCACTATTATAAGAACTCATGAAAAGGTTTAAACATAGAAGAAAATATTCTTTGATGGTTACGAGGTTGGGGAGGGAGGAAGAAGGGTATTCACTAACTAACCCAGTGCCGTCAAGTCGATTCTGACTCATAGCAACCCTATAGGGCAGGGTAGAACTGCCCCATAGAGTTTCCAAGGAATGCCTGGTGGATTTGAACTGCTGATCCTTTGGTTAGCAGATGTAGCACTTAACCACTACGCTACCAGGGTTTCCATTCACTAACTAGGTACCAAAAAAAAAAAAAAAAAAACCTGTTGCCATCTAGTGGATTCTGACTCATAGCAACTCTATAGTAGACAAGAATTAAGTGAACTGAAGGACAACACACAATACAGGGGAAATCAGCACCACTGAACTAAATCAAAAGTTATGACGTTTTCGGAACACAACTAACACTTCAAGGGACAGTGCAGCAGCGGCAGGGGTCTGGGGACCATGATTTCAGAGGGTATCTAGGTCAATTGGCATAACAAAGTTTATTAAGAAAATGTTCTGCGTCCCACTTTGGTGAGTGGCGTCTGGGGTCTTAAAAGTTGGTGAGAGTCCATCTAAGATGCATCAATTTGTCCCAACCTACCTGGAGTAAAAGAGAATGAAGAACAACAAAGACACAAGGGGAATATTAGCCCAAGAGACAGAAAGGGCCGCGTAAACCAGAGACTCCATCAGCCTGAGACTGGAAGAACTGGATGGTGACTGGCTACCACCAATGAGTGCCCCAATAGGGAACACAACATAGCGTCCTTGAAGGAGAGGGGGAAAATTGGGGTGCACGGCTCAAATTCTAGTAAAAAGACCACACTTAATTGTCTGACTGAGACTGGAGGAACCCCAGAAAACATGGTCCCCAGACTTTCTTTTAGCCCAGAACTAAAACCGTTCCCGAAGTCAGCTCTTCAGACAAAGATTAGACTGGACTATAAGACATAAAATGATGCTCGTGAATAGTATGCTTCTTTGTTCGAGTAGATATACAGGACTAAATGGGCAGCTTCTGTCTGGAAGTGAGATGAGAATACAGAAAGTGATAGGAGCTGGATGAATGGACATGGAAATCTGGGGTGGAAAGGGGGAATGTATGGTCACGTTATAGGGATAACAACTAGAGTCATGTAACAATGTGTGTATAAAATTTTTGCATGAGAAACTAACATGAGCTTTCAAATTTCACCTAAAGCAGAATTTAAAAAAAAAAAAAGATCTTGGAAGACGACTTAAAAAAAAAGAAAATGAAATAAAAGACAACTAGATTTGAAAGCAAGAAGTGTAATTATCTCTCTTTTCAGATGATGCTATCTTGTATAGACATTCCTAAGGAATACAGTAAGAAATTGTTAGAAATAATAAACAATTTCAGCCAATTTCAATGTATAAGATAACATAGACAGCTCAATTGTATTCTATAGACTAAACCAAAAAAACCAAATCCACTGCCTTCAGTTTGATTCCAATTCATAGCAACCCTATAGGACAGAGCAGAACTGCCCCACAGGGTTTCCAAGGAGTGGCTGGTGGATTCAAACTGCAGACTTTTTGGTTAGCAGCCAAGCTCTTAACCACTGCACCACCAGGGCTCCATTACTAAAATTACTAAAATTACTAGCAATGAACAATTCAAAAATGAAATTAAGAATTTCGTTTCATCTATACTAGCATCAAAAAGAATAAAGTACTTAGGAATACGTTTTTAGAAAGTGCAAGGTTAGTATACTGAAAATTATAAAACACTGTTGAAAATATTGAAGATCCGAATAAATGGGAATATACCCATGTTGATGAATTGAAAGACTTAATATTGTGAATGTGGCAATGGTCCCCAAATTGACCTACAAATTCAATGCAATTCTTATCAAAATCCTAGTTGGCTTTTTTTTTTTTTGTAAAAATTTCAGAAGATTATCCTAAAACTGATATGAAAATGTAAGAGACCTAGGATGAGTGAAACAATCTTGAAAAAAGATAAACAAATTCGGAGAACTCACGCTTAATGATTTCAAAGCTTACTACAAAGCTACAATAACTGAGGCAGTGCAAACTACGTAAGAATAGACATACATCACTGGAATAAATAGTGACTACAGAAATAAACCCTTAAGTTTATAAAAAAAACTGCTACCGTCGAGTTGAGTCCAACTCATAGTGACCCTATAGGACAGAGTAGAACAGCCCCATAGGGATTCCAAGGAGAGGCTGGTGGATTCAAACTGCCTGCCTTTTGGTTAGCAACAGTACCTCTTAGCCACTGCATTACCAGGGCCCCTTATGTTTATAGTAAATTAATTTTTAACAAGTGTACCCAGAAAATTCAAAGAGAAAATACAGTCTTTTAAAAAAGTTAGTGCTAGGACAAAATGGACATCCACAATGAAAAGAATGAAGTTGAACCCCTACCTCACACCATATATAAAAATTAACTCAAAGTGGATCATAAACCTTAAGGTAAGAGCTACAAATATAACACTCTTCAAAGATAAAATAAGAGTAAATCTTTGTTATGTTGGGTTAAGCAAATTTTCCTGTAATGTAATATCAAAATCACAGCAACAAAAGAAAAAAATAGTTAAATTTAACATCATCAAAATTAAAAACTTTTGTGTTTCAAAAGATATCATCAAGAAAGTGCAAATACAACCCAGAGAATGAGAAAGCATTTGCACACCACATTTGGGCTTTACGTGAAGAACTTCTAACCAGAATATATAAAGAAATGTTGCAGCTACATAGATGCCAAATAACCCAATATAAAAATGGGCAAAGTATTTAAATACGCTTATCTCCAAAGAACATATACAAATGATCAAAAAGCTCAATAAAAAAAAAAAGATGTTCAACATCATTAATCATTAGGAAAATGCAAATCAAAACCACAATGAGATAACACTTCACCCCCAATATAATGTATATGGTTAGAAAAATGGAACATAATAAATGTTGGTAAGGCTGTGGAAAAAACAGAATCTTTATCCATTGTTGGTTGGTTTGTAAAATGGTGCAGCCTCTGTGGCAAACAGTTTGGGAGTTCCTCAAAAACTTACACATGGAACTACTGTATGATCCAGCAATTCCATTCCTAGGAATAGAGCCCAAAGAGTTCGCAGCAATGAGAACAGATAAATGTACGTGAATGTTTATTGCAGCACTATTCACAATAGCCAAAAGGTGGAAACAGCCTAAATGCCCATCAAAGATGAATAAATAAACAAAATATGTGCATAATGGAATATTACTTAGCCATGAAGAAAAATGAAGTTGCTGCAAAATGGATAAATCTTGTCACAAAAAGACAAATATTGTACGATCCCACTTATATGAAATATCTAGTACTGGCAAATGTGTAGATACCAAAGCTTATTAGTAGCTACTAGGGGCAGAGAGAAGAGGAGTGGGGGGGGCCATTGGTTAGGGAACACTGAGATTCTGTTAAGGGTGATGGAAAATTTTAGAAATGGATAGTGGTGATAGTTGCACAGCATGATGAACATAGTTAATATCGCTGAATTATACGTGTAAAAAACCTTGAAATGGCAGATATTTTGTTATACATATTTTTACCCAATTAAAAAAAAAAACACAACTTTGATGGAAAAAAAATAAAAACAAGCTATTCTAATTAAATTTGCTTTTTAAAAAAATACAGGATTTTTTTAAATTGAAAACTTGGTTATTTATGTTCACATATAAAAAAATAAATGAAATAGGTAAAGTGACATTTTGAAAACGTGTTGAAGAAAAAATAGAAAGTTGCAAAGTGTTGTCAGAGGAGAAAAATAGGACATAACTAGAAACACAGATGCTATTTTTCAAAGTAAAATAGAATCACATGAACAGCTTTATGTCAATCCATCTGACAACCTAGCTAAAAGGGGTAATTTTCTGTGAAGATATAAACTATAAGTATTGGCTCATTAAGACTAGAAAAAAAATCATAAAATACATTGAACCGATAGACAAAGTTTTATATCCTAACAAAATGTATCAGGCCAGATCATTCCCACTTCTCACAATTTTTTCTAGGGTATAGAAAATACGGGTGACTACCCTGTTCCTTTAGGCAGACTAGCAAAACTCATTTCAAAAATGAAATAAAATAAAGGCAGCTCAGCTCTACAAAATAAAAATACCAAATCTTACTGATGAAAATGCATACAATTATAGTAAGCAAAATACTAGCACTTATAACAAAAATATCAGCAAATTAAATCTTTCATGTATTAAAAGAATGGTGACATACAGGAATGTATCCCAGGAATTTAAGTACGTACAAAATCTATCAGTTTAAATCACACTACAGATTAATGAAAAACCCTATATTTTCAAAAGTGTATATGGCATGTGATAAAATATACATTTATCATAAAAACTCTAAAAACAGGGAGAAGTCCTCTTATCTTCACAAGGGACATCTACGTAATTCCCACAATAATTATCTAACAAAAACTTGAAAAATCCTATTAATATCAGTACCAAGGCATTATACAAATTATCCCTATCCAAGAATGAATTGAAGACCAAAGTCAAAACAGTAAAGGGGGGAAGGCTATGTAAAGATAGGAAGATTAGAAAAGAGGGAAAAACAATAATTTCTTGAAGAAAATATGAGTTACAAAAAAGAACTGAAAAGAACCAACCACTGGACTATTTATAAACAATCAAATAGCTCAGAATTTTGCAAACTAAATGAAAGAATAGTTTTGCCATGCACAAACTAACCAATTAGAAAATGACTAGAAAAAAAGCTGTCACAACTTTATAAGAATAAACCAAAGAAAAATCTAACAAACATGTGCATGTAATGTGCACGTAGAAACTATAAATTCTACAAGAAGAATACATAGTATTTAAATAAACAGTTAATGAGGAAGACTCATTAACCGCCTGCATTATGCAGATGACACAACCTTGCTTGCTTGCTGAAAGTGAAAAGGGCTTCTTGCACCTACTAAAGACGATCAAAGGCCACAACCTTCAGTTTGGTTTGCACCTCAACATAAAGAAAACATAAATCCTCACAACTGGACCAATGAGCAACATCACGATAAATGGAGAAAAGACTGAAGTTGTCAAGGATTTCATTTTACTTAGATCCACAATCAACAGCCATGGAAGCAGCAGTCAAGAAATCGAACGACGCATTGCATTGGGTATGTCTGCGCCAAATGACCTCTTTAAAGTGTTGAAGAGCAAAGGTGTCACCTTGAAGACTAAGGTGTACCTGAACCAAGCCATGATATTTTCAATTGCATCATATGCACGTGAAAGCTGGACAATTAATAAGGAAGACCAAAGAAGAATTGACGCCTTTGAATTGTGATGTTGGCAAAGAATATTGAATATACGATGAACTGCCAAAAGAACAAACAAATCTGTCTTGGAAGAAGTACAACCAGAATGTTCCTTAGAAGCAAGGATGGTGAGAATGCCTATTACATACTTTGGACATGTTGTCAGGAGGGATCAGTCGCTGGAGAAGGACAGGATGCTTGGCAAAGTACACAGCGCAAAAAAGGAAGACCCTCAATAAGGTGGATTAACACAGTGGCTGCAACAATGAGCTCAAACATAACGATTGCAAGGATGGTGCAGGACCAGGCAGTGTTTCGTTCTGTTGTGCACAGGGTCACTATGAGTTGGAACTGACTCCACAGCACCTAACAACAACAACAACAACAAATAAACAGTTTATGGATTGGAAAAATTAATACTATGTCATTTTTTCTCAAATCATCTGTACATTTAATGCAAACACAAGATTATTCAGAGAAATTGATATGCTAATTCTAATATTCATATGACATAGTAATTACATAAAAATAACTGTTGTGTATTGAATTGTATTCCCCATAATTGAAGTCCTGGTCCCTGTATCTGTGGATGTGATCCATTTTGAAAATAGGGTTTTTCGTTTGTTAAATTAATGTTGTTATGGCTGAATAAGGAGAGTCTTAATCCCAATCACTTCTGAGTTATAAGTAGAGCAGAACAGACACAGAGACACATGCATGGAGAAGATTTCATATAAAGACGGAAACACTGGGCAGATGTGTCTATAAGCCCAGAAATTTAAAGGATTGTTGGCAGCTACCGGATACTGAAATAGACAAATAAGGCTCTCCCCTACAGCCACACCTTGAATTTGGACTTCTAGCTTCCTGAACTGTGAGAATACAATTTTTTGTTCTTTAAAACCACTCACTTGTGTATGTTTTGTTATGGTAACACTAGGTAACTAAGATGACATATGGCATACAGATGTAAAAAAAATAGAATCCTACTTTATACAATACACAGACTATAATTTCATTTCATTATGAAAGATATGTATGTGAAACATGTAAGGAGAGTCAATTTAAAATGAATAGAATAAAATATGAAGAAAAAATTAATAAATTATAGGATATCTATATATGCCCTTACATTAAGAAAGACCTTCTTGAACAAGTCATGAAAACCAAGAATTTTAAAGGCAAAGATAAATTTAAATACAGCAGACTAAGGATTTCTATATGAAAAGAGAATAAATGAACTCTAGTCACATAACAAAGGAAAAAAAAAAAAAGCTAGATTGCCCTGGTCCTCATAGAGCCTATATTCTGTTACTCTGTTCCGTAAAGCCCACAATAAACAAATGAACCAAATTAAAATTTGAGCAATAGACTGAAAAAAGGAACTTGCAATGCAGAAAATAAATATTGGTGTGCAAATATATGAAGAACTCCTAATTTTTTAAAATCATATATCATGATAAAATATTAGGCAAAAATATTAATTGGGAATTCGCAAAAGAGGAAAAATCAAATGATTGTTAAACATGTAATTAACCTCATTAGTGATTAAGAACATACAAATTAAGAAAAAAATGAGATGACTCTTTTTTTCAGATTGGTCATAATGTGGGGAAATGGTAAAGTCCATAAGGTGACACAGTAGACATTTAAAGAGGTCTTTTTTTTTTTTTTAAATAAAAGAACTTTGAGCTCTTTAGAGAAATATTTGAACAATTTGACTTTTTTTAAATAGAAAAATCTATTCTAGTAATTCCACTTGGATGAATATACTTTAGAGGATCTTATGTTCGTGTGCATAAGAAGGCATTAAGAAGGACGTGTTGCACTATCAATTTTAATAATGTCATAAAATCTAGATAAACACTAAAAAGGCAATGGCTAAAAAATGTGATTACTTCATATGATGAAATGCTATACAGCAGTTAAATGAAAATGAAATTTAGATCTAGGTAGATATTTTTGAGTTAAAAATCTTTGTAGAATCATATGCTTAGAATACAGTTGCTTTTGTAAAATACCCATGAATCCCCATGCTACATATAGAGAAATTTCATATGCAAGTATATATTTCTGGAGAGATGAAGAAGTATGGTGGTGTAAAGGTTAAGCACGTGGCTGCTGACTGAAAGGTTAGTGGTTCGAACCCATGCAGTGGCTCCGAGGGAGAAAGACCTGGTGATGTGCTTCTACAAAGGTTCACCACCACCACCACCTCATTGCTGTCAAGTGGATTTTGACTCCATAAAGATTGTCGTTGTTGTTAGGTGCCATTGAGTCAGTTCCAACTCATAGCAACTCTATGTTTAACAGAACGAAATGTCCTGCATCATCCTCACAATCGTTGTTATGCTTGAGTCCATTGTTGTAGCCACTGTGTCAATCCATTTTGTTGAGGGTCTTCCTTTTTTTTGGTGGCCTTCTACTTTACCAAGCATGATGTCCTTCTCCAGGGACCAAGAATGATGTTCTTCTCCAGGGGCTGGTCCCTGCTGATAACATGTTCAAAGTATGTGAGAGGAAGTCTTGCCATCCTTTGTCCTAAGGGACATTCTGGCTGTGCTTCTTGCAAGACAGATTTGATCGTTCTTCTGGCAATCCATGGTATAGTCAATATTCTTGCCAACACCATAATTCAAAGGCTTCGATTCTTTGTCTGCCTTCCTTATTCATTGTCCAGCTTTTGCATGCATATGAGGCAATTGAAAACCGGATGGCTTGGATAAGGTGTACCTTAGTCCTTGAAGTGGCATCTCAATATTTAAAATTTAGATCACTTTAAAGAGATCTTTTGCAGATTTGCCTAATGCATGCGTCTTTTGATTTCTTGACTGCTAATTCCATAGGCTTTGATTGTGGATCTAAATAAAATGAAATCCTTTACAATTTCCATGAAGATTACAGCCTAGAAAACACTGTAGGGCAGTTCTACTCTGTCACATGGGGTTGCAATGAGTAGAAAATATATTGGAGGGTACCTTACAACAACATAGAGATAAAGAGATAGGAGGTAGCTAGCAAAGGCTATTTTAGCTATACTGTTATATTAAAAATAGCATGATGTGAGCACCTGTATAGATGTGCCACACACAATTTAAAAGTGAATGGGCTCCAGGTGTAAATTTTCTGCATAAAAGAGTTCCATGAAAAACTGCTGTGTCAGAAAGCAATTCCTGTATTACTTCCTAGCATATAATCTGAGGCGTCCTGGTGGCACTTGGCTACAAACCAAAGGTTGGCAGTTTGAACCTACCCAGCTGCTCCGCAGGAGAAAAGACCTGTTGATCTGTTTTAGTAAGGATTACAACCAAGAAAACCCTAAAGAGTAGTTCTATTCTGTTACATGGGGTTGCTATGAATTGAAAATCTGAAAATTGACTAGACTGGCACCTAACAACAAAAACAACAACAACATATAACTATTTATTATAACATAATTGTCATCTTTATGTCCAGTCCACTGGTATTACTATCAATGAAGGCATATGTTTTTGTTTGTATTTTCATTACTTAATATCCACCACTTAGAACAGTGTCTGGATCAACAGAAATTTGTTTGAAAGTAATAAATAAATAACACTGAGCTCATATATTACTTTCAAAGTTTTAAGAAAGAATAGTTGGTCTGCAGTACACTGAATTAGTGAATTGATTTTAATGCTTAGAAGAGAAATTTTAACAACAAAGAACACCTAAAAAAAAAAAAAAAGAAAAGAAAACCCTGAGTAGGACAAAAGATGAGAACACAACATTAATAAATGAACACAAGAAATTTATTATTCAAGAAAATTAAAAAAATTATATTACTATCACAGGCACAGTTATTTTTTCAAAACTTATGCAAGTTGATAAATACAACATTTAAGCTGATCAAGATACCACCAGGCACTGAAATTTTGTAAGCAGTAATTAACATAATCATTTTGAAAAAATTCCACAAACTGGGTGCTGATAGTTTATTTCCATCTTATATATGAGAGAAGTGATGAAGTACATCAATAGATTTTGTAATATAGAAACATCCTTGCATTTCTTAACACACACACACACACACATGCTTGGTAATTATGTAGAATAGTAGTCTTTTAATATGCTACTACTGTTTCATTGGTAAATGTTTGAACTAGGCTTTTACACTGATGTTCCCCAGTAAAGATTATCCTGGAGTGAGTATGTGTTATGTGGGTGCAATCTTTCAGGTTTTCCTAACAAGAGTGAATTTATTTCATGAAAAGAATTTGTGAATTTTTCTTATTTTTTGATGATCTGAACACAAAAAATAACACAGGCATTAACTGTGAGACTATCTGGGCCTGGTGCTTTTATTGGGAGGTGGTGTGTTAGGTGCCTTCAAATTGGTTCCAACTCATAGAGATTCTACTGAACAGAGTAGAACTGCCCCACAGGGTTTCCACGGAGTGGCTGGTGGATGTGAACTGCTGATATTTGGTTAAAAAGCAAAATCTTAAATATGGTGCCACCAGAGCTTCTATTGGGAGCTCTTTGGAAATTTTCATCTTTTTTTCCATGGAAATGGATCTACTGATGTTTCTCTTTCTTCACAAATTGGTTATGACAAATTACACTTTTGAAGAAAATTATTTCATCTAGGATTTTCAACTCTATTTGCATAATATGAGGAAAGTAGTCCCTTATGATTCTTTTTTTTTAAATAATTTTTATTGTGGTTTAAGTGAAAGTTTACAAATCAAATCAGTCTCTCACATATAAACTTATATACACCTTACTACATACTCCCATTTACTCTCCCCCTAATGAGTCAGCCCGCTCCCTCCTTCCAGTCTCTCCTTTCGTGACTGTTTTGCCAGTTTCTAACCCTCTCTACCCTCCCATCTCCCCTAGACGGGAGATGCCAACACAGTCTCAAGCGTCCACCTGATACAAGTAGCTCATTCCTCATCAGCATCTCTCTCCAACCCATTGTCCAGTCCAATCCATGCCTGATGAGTTGTATTCAGGAATGGTTCCTGTCCCTGGCCTACAGAAAGTTTGGGACCATGACCGCCAGGATTCTTCTAGTCTCAGTCAGACCATTAAGTCTGGTCTTTTTGTGAGAATTTGGGGTCTGCATCCCACTGTTCTCCTGCTCCCTCAGGGGTTCTCTGTTGTGCTCGCTGTCAGGTCAGTCATCGGTTGTGACTGGGCACCATCTAGTTCTTCTGGTCTCAGGATGATGTAAGTCTCTAGTTCATGTGTCCCTTTCTGTCTCTTGGGCTCATAATTATCTTGTGACCTTGGTGTTGTTCATTCTCCTTTGATCCAGGTGGGTTGAGACCAATTGATGCATCTTAGGTGGCCGCTTGTTAGCATTTAAGATCCCAGATGCCACACTTCAAAGTGGGATGCAGAATGTTTTCATAATAGAATTTATTTTGCCAATTGACTTAGATGTCCCCTGAAGCCATAGTCCCCAAGCCCACACCCTTGCTCCGCTGACCTTGGAAGCATTCAGTTTATTCAGGAAACTTCTTTGCTTTTGGTCCAGTCCAGCTGAGCTGACCTTCCCTGTATTGAGTGTTGCCCTTCCCTTCACCTAAGTAGTTCTTATCGACTATCTAATCAGTAAATAACCTTCTCCCAGCCTCCCTCCCTCCTCCCTCTCGTAACCACAAAAGAGTGTGTTCTTCTCAGTTTAAACTATTTCTCAAGATCTTATAATAGTGGTCTTATAAAATATTTGTCCTTTTGCATCTGACTAATTTCACTCAGCATAATGCCTTCCAGGTTCTTCCATGTTATGGAATGTTTCACAGATTCATCACTGTGCTTAACCGATGCGTAGTATTCCATTGTGTGAATATACCATAATTTATTTATCCATTCATGTGTTGATGGACACCTTGGTTGCTTCCAGCTTTTTGGTATTGTAAACAGTGCTGCAATAAACATGGGTGTGCATATATCTCTTCGTGCAAAGGCTCTTATTTCTCTAGGATATATTCCAAAGAGTGGGATTTCTGGGTTGTATGGTTTTTTTTTATGGTAGTTCTATTTCTAACTTTTTAAGGAAACGCCAGATAGATTTCCAAAGTGATTGTACCATTTTACATTCCCACCAGCAGTGTATAAGAGTTCCAATCTCTCCGCAGCCTCTCCAACATTTATTATTTTGTGTTTTTTGGATTAATGCCAGCTTCGTTGGACTGAGATGGAATCTCATCGTAGTTTTAATTTGCATTTCTCTAATGGCTAATGATCGAGAGCATTTTCTCATGTATCTGTTAACCACCTGAATATCTTCTTTAGTGAAGTGCATGTTCACATCCTTTGCCCAATTTTTAATTGGGTTGTTTGCCTTTTTGTGGTTGAGTTTTAATAGAGTCATAGAGATTTTAGAGATCAGGTGCTGGTCAGAGGTGTCATAGCTGAAAATTTTTTCCCAACCTGTAGGTGGTCTTTTTACTCTTTTGGTGAAGTCTTTAGATGAGCATAGGTGTTTGATTTTTAGGAGCTCCCAGTTACCTGGTTTCTCTTCATCATTTTTAGTAATGTTTTGCATTCTGTTTATGCCTTGTATTAGGGCTCCTAAGGTTGTCCCTATTTTTTCTTCCATGATCTTTATCGTTTTAGTCATTATGTTTAGGTCTTTGATCCACTTGGAGTTAGTTTTTGTGCATGGTGTGAGGTATGGGTCCTGTTTGATTTTTTTGCAAATGGATATCCAGTTATGCCATCATCATTTGTTAAAAAGACTCTCTTTCCCCCAATTAACTGACACTGGGCCTTTGTCAAATATCAGCTGCTCATATGTGGATGGATTTATATCTGGATTCTCAATTCTGTTCCATTGGTCTATGTGCCTGTTGTACCAGTACCAGGCTGTTTTGACTACCGTGGCTGTATAATATGTTCTAAAATCAGGTAGAATGAGGCCTCCCACTTTCTTCTTCTTTTTCAGTAATGCTTTACTTATCTGGGGCTTCTTTCCCTTCCATATGAAGTTGGTGATTTGTTTCTCCATCACATTAAAAAATGTTGTGGAATTTGGATCAGAAGTGCATCGTATATATAGATGGCTTTTGGTAGAATAGATATTTTTACTATGTTAAGTCTTCCCATCCATGAGAAAGGACTGTTTTTCCACTTAAGTAGGTCCCTTTTAGTTTCTTGCACTAGTACTTTGTAGTTTTCTTTGTATAGGTCTTTTACGTCTTTGGTAAGATTTATTCCTAAGTATTTTATCTTCTTGGGGACTACTGTGAATGGTATTGATTTGGTTATTTCCTCTTCGATGTTCTTTTTGTTGATGTAGAGGAATCCAAGTGATTTTTTTATGTCTATCTTGTAACCCGAAACTCTGCCGAACTCTTCTATTAGTTACAGTAGTTTTCTGGAGGATTCCTTAGGGTTTTCTGTGTATAAGATCATGTCTTCTGCAAATAGAGATAATTTTACTTCTTCCTTGCCAATCCGGATGAGCTTTATTTCTTTGTCTAGCCTAATTGCCCTGGCTAGGACCTCTAGCACAATGCTGAATAAGAGTGGTGATAAAGGGCATCCTTTTCTGGTTCCCATTCTCAAGGGAAATTCTTTCAGGCTTTCTCCATTTAGAATGATGTTGGCTGTTGGCTTTGTATAGATGCCCTTTGTTATGTTGAGGAATTTTCCTTCAATTCCTATTTTGCTGAGAGTTTTTACCACGAATGGGTGTTGGACTTTGTCAAATGCCTTTTCCACATCAATTGATAAGATCATGTGGTTTTTGTCTTTTGTTTTATTTATATGGTGGATTATTTTAATGGTTTTTCTAATATTGAACCAACCTTGCATACCTGGTATAAATCCCACTCAGTTGTGGTGGATTTTTTTTTTTTTTTTGATATGTTGTTGAATTCTATTGGCTAGAATTTCATTGAGGATTTTTGCATCTATGTTTATGAGAGATATAGGTCTGTAATTTTCTTTTTTTGTGATGTCTTTACCTGGTTTTGGTATCAGGGATATGCTGGCTTCATAGAATGAGTTAGGTAGTATTCCATCATTTTCTATGCTTTGAAATACCTTTAGTAGTAGTGGTGTTAGCTCTTCTCTGAAAGTTTGGTAGAACTCTGCAGCGAAGCTGTCCAGGACAGGGCGTTTTTTGTTGGGAGTTTTTTGATTACCTTTTCAATCTCTTTTTTGTTATGGGTCTATTTAATTGTTCTTCTTCTGATTGTGTTAGTTTAGGTAGGTAGTGTTTTTCTAGGAATTCATCCATTTCTTCTAGGTTTGCAAATTTGTTAGAGCACAATTTTTCGTAATAATCTGATATGATTCATTAATTTCAGTTCACTCTGTTGTGATATGGCCCAACTCATTTCTTATTCAGGTTATTTGTTTCCTTTACTATATTTCTTTAGTCAGTCTGGCCAATGGTTTATCAATTTTGTTAATGTTTTCAAAGAACCAGCTTTTGGCTTTGTTAATTCTTTCAATTGTTTTTCTGTTCTCTAATTCAAGAGCTGAACTAAATGAATTTAAAAAAAACTGGGTTGTTTAAAATTCATTTAGTTCAGCTCTAATTTTTATTATTTGTTTTCTTCTGGTGTCTGATGGATTCTTTTGTTTCTCGCTTTCTATTTGTTCAAGTTGTAGGGACAGTTCTCTGATTTTGGTTGTTTCCTCTTTATGTATGTGTGCATTTATCGATGTAAATTGACCTCTGAGCACTGCTTTTGCTGTGTCCCAGAGGTCTTGATAGGAAATATTTTCATTCTCGTTGCATTCTATGAATTTCTTTATTCCCTCCTTAATATCTTCTATAACCCAGTCTTTTTTGAGCAGGGAATTGTTCAGTTTCCAAGTATTTGATTTTTTTTCCCTGATTTTTCTGTTATTGATTTCTACTTTTATGGCCTTGTGGTCTGAGAAGATGCTTTGTAATATTTCGATGTTTTGGATTCTGCAAAGGTTTGTTTTATGACCTAATATGTGATCTATTCTAGAGAATGTTCCATGTGCACTAGAAAAAAAGTATACTTTGCAGCTGTTGGGTGGAGTGTTCTGTATAAGTCTATGAGGTCAAGTTGGTTGATTGTAGCAATTAGGTCTTCCGTGTCTCTATTGAGCTTCTTACTGGAAGTCCTATCCTTCTCCAAAAGTGGTGTGTTGAAGTCTCCTTCTATAATTGTGGAGGTGTTTATCTTACTTTTCAATTTTGCTAAAGTTTGTTTTATGTATCTTGCAGCCCTGTCATTGGGTGCATAAATATTTAATATGGTTATACCTTCCTGGTCAATTTTCCCTTTAATCATTATGTAGTGTCCTTCTTTATCCTTTGTGGTTGATTTAACTTTAAAGTCTTTTTTGTCAGAAATTAATATTGTCACTCCTGCTCTTTTTTGATTATTGTTTGCCTGATATATTTTTTCCATCCTTTGAGTTTTAGTTTGTTTGTGTCTCTAAGTCTAAGGTGTGTCTCTTGTAAGCAGCATATAGACAGATCGTGTTTCTTTATCCAGTCTGAGACTCTCTGTCTTTTTATTGGTGCATTTAGTCCACTTACATTCAGTGTAATTATAGATAAGTATGTGTTTTTTTTATGTGTTTAGTGCTGTCATTTTGATGCCTTTTGGGTGTGTTGTTGACAATTTCATTTCTGCACTTACTTTTTTGTGCTGAGAAGTTTTTCTTTGTAAATTGTGTGCTCCTCATTTTCATAGTTGTTGAATTTATGTTTGCTGAGTCTTTATGTTTTTCTTGGTTTTTATTTTGAATTATGGAATTGTTATACCTCTTTGTGGTTACCTTAATATTTACCCCTATTTTTCTAAGCAAAAACCTAACTTGTATTGTCCTATATCGCCTTATTTTCCTCGCCATATGGAAGATGTATGCCGCCTGTATTTAGTCCCTCTATTTGATTATTGTGATCTTTTACATAATGACTTCAATGATTCCCTGTTTTGAGCATTTTTTTTTTCTTTTTAAAATTAATCTTAATTTGTTTTTGTGATTTCCCTATGTGAGTTGATATCAGGATGTTCTGTTCTGTGACTTTGTGTTGTGTTGGTATCTGATATTATTGATTTTCTGACCAAACAACTTCCTTTAGTAATTCTTGTAGCTTTGGTTTGGTTTTTGCAAATTCTCTAAGCTTGAGTTTATCTGTAAATATCTTAATTTCACCTTCATATTTCAGAGAGAGTTTGCTGGATATATGATCCTTGGCTGGCAGTTTTTCTCCCTCAGTGCTCTATACATGTCATCCCTTTGCCTTCTTGCCTGCATTGTTTCTGCTGAGTAGTCTGAACTTATTGATTCTCCTTTGTAGGTGACTTTTTTTTTCTCCCTGGCTGCTTTTAAAATTTTCTCTTTATCTTTGGTTTTGGCAAGTTTGATGATAATATGTCTTGGTGATTTTCTTTTTGGATCAATCTTAAATGGGGTTCGATGAGCATCTTGGATAGATATTCGTCTTTCATGATGTCAGGGAAGTTTTCTGCCAACAGATCTTCAACTATTCTCTCTGTATTTCCTGTTATCCCTCCTTGTTCTGGAATTCCAATCACACGCAAGTTATTCTTCTTGATAGAGTTCCACATGATTCTTAGGGTTTCTTCATTTTTTTTAATTCTTTGTCAATTACCTTATCTTCCATCTCCCTCACTCTGCATTCCAATTGCTTGATTCTGCTCCTCTGACTTCCTATTGAGTTGTCTAATTCTGTAATTTTACTGTTAACCTTTTGGATTTCTGAATGGTGTCTCTCTATGGATTCTTGCAGCTTATTAATTTTTCCACTATATTCTTGAATAACCTTTTTGATTTCCTCAACTGCTTTATCAGTGTTCCTTGGCTTTTTCTGTGGAAAAGAAAAAATATTGCCTTATTTCATTTCTGAGGTCATCCCTGATGTCTTGAAGCATTCTGTATATTAGTTTTTTATATTCTGCATCTGGCAATTCCAGGATTGTATCTTCATTTGGGAAAGATTTTGATTCTTTAATTTGGGGAGTTGTAGAAGCAATCATGGTCTGCTTCTTTTTGTGGTTTGATATCAACTGCTGTCTCCGAGCCATCTATAAGATATTGTAATGATTTATTTTGTATTTGCTCACTGAGTCTTATCTTGTTTCGTTTTGTTTCAATATACCCAGATGGGCTACTAAATTGCGCTGTCTTGATTGTTGTAGCCTTTGAATCACTTATGTCCTATTACCAGCTGGTTTGGTCTGTTACCAGATATATAAGCCTAAGAGCCCATTCACTATTCTTGAATAGAATCAGCTTAGGTGTTCTGATTTCAGAACACCAACTGTGGTGTAGACTGTCACCTATTAACTTAGAGGAGTAGTGGTGATAGCTGTGGACCAGACTCTTGTAGCGGCAGGGGGTCAGACTCCGGGGAGGGGGGCAGGATGCTGACAGCCTTCTCCCACGTGCCAGTGAGGTAGGTGTGTCTCTATTCCCAAAGCACTTTGGTGGGTGGGCTCTGATGCTGTACCTTAGGCACCCAATGCTTGTACCTCTAAAGATTGGTGGGCGTCAGTATCCTCAGACTGTGTTGGCAGTTGGCTAGGTGGTTTGGGTGGAGCTTCAGCTCTCAGTTTCCCATTGTGGATCAGTGAGGGCTCTGTTTAATAGGTAGAGATATCAGACCTTGAAAACATGTCTTTCCAGTGATCCAGTAAAACAATTACAGTCAGATCTCTATCAGAACTACCTTTGCATTATAATAGCCACCTTGTTCCCTATAGGGATGAAAACCAAAGACTGTGGATCTCATATGCTTGGTTGGAGCTGGTTTTGTATTTTTATTCCAGTTTAGGGAAGTCAGGGAAGGATATTTCCTCCCTGGGTTGTTAGTAGGTGCTTCTCTCAGGCCAGGAGAATGGGTTAGGAAAAAAAAAAACAAAAAACTGCAGAGCACTTCACTCCCTGGCCTAGGATATTCCAATGTTAATGAAGCCGCCTGGGGCAGGGAGGGGAGGGATCAGATAGATAGGAGAGAGTAGCACCCAGCAATATAGACAAAGTTACCTATCTTGCTTGGTGATGACTGTTTTATCTGAGATTCCTGAGGGGCCTGTAGCCTGTGTGTGCTGGCTGTGTCGAGATTGTCCCTGAGGGTCAGGCCTGCATCCCGTGCTTGTGCTGTCTCAGAAGCCGTGATCAACTCCTCCGCTCCCAGTCCAAAGCCCAGCGCCAAGGTTCCCTGGCTAGGACACCGCACTCCAGGTTCCAAAACTAGTCACTGTCTCCCGGTGACTTCTCCTCCTGTTAGCCACGTCGTTGTGCTGCCTGCATGCGCTGGCTGGGCTTCCCCCCTGGTCACTTCAGGGGGGTAGGGCTGCTTCCAGTGCTTGCTCCATCTCAGGAAGCCATGCTCAACTCCTAAGGCCAATCCAAAGCCCGGCGCCAAGGTTTTCTGGCTGGGACGCTGGCTCTAGGCTCCAAAAACAGTAGCTGCTTCCCCTTGGTTGCTCGTTCTCTCATTAGCCACGTCAGTGTGCAGCCTGCTTGCGCTGGCTGAGTCTCTACCGAGGTTATCCCAGATGGCTAGGGTTTAGGGCTGTGTCCCATGCCTGCCCCACCTCAGCAAGCTGCAATCAGCCCCGCCACTCAGCACCACGGAACCGTGAGGGCTCAAGCCTGTGGAGTGGGATGCCAGTTCCAGAAGCGGTTGCTGCTTTTTGCTCCCCTGTCACTCAGGTAAACTCTTTAGATCTGTGTTTGATGGTCAGAGTTCGTAGATTGTCATGTATGTGATCGATTCACTTGTTTTTTGGAGTCTTTGTTGCAAGAGGGATCCGTGGTAGCTTTTACCTAGTCAGCCATCTTGCCCTACCTCTCGGGTTTTCCCCTTATGATTCTTTTAAATAGGTGTTTTTGTGATTTCTCCTTTTGTATTTTGTGTTTTCTATCTATTTTCAAGATTTTGTTAGGTACTGGTTTGTTTTTCCTATCTGTTGTTTTTCAAAGAACCAGCTCCTGGACTGTGAATCAGGTGTTAGAAAGCTGAAAAGGCCAACTGGGGACACTGAGTTATAATTGAGGTCTTATAAGTGTAGAAACATGTAGCACCCCTAGGGCTGGGGAACAGATTGAAGTGGTTAGAATTAAAATTTAGAAGTTAGGATGAGGGGCTATACAGAGCTGTGGCCCAGATCTGGAGGTACTGCCTGGCTAGTACTGAGGCCTGAGGAGCTCAGAGGAGAAATTCTGCAGAAATGGAACTCAGGACCCCTGAGGATTGAGGCTGGGTACCATTGCTGCTACTCCCTCTGAGCCACTGCAAATAGACTGGTTTGGGCATAGGCAAAAACTCCAGAGTGTAACTGCCTGTTGCTACTGGAAATAACCGCCACTGCAAAGACGAAGTATTACGGCGTAAAAGCCAAAAAAAAAAAAACCAAACCCACTGCCAACGAGTCAATTCCAACTCATAGAGACCCTATAGGACAGAGTAGAATCGTTTCCCAATAGAGTTTCCAAAAAGTGCCTGGGGGATTCGAACTGCTGACCCCTTGGTTAGCAGCCGTAGTACTTAACTACCACGCCACTAGGGTTTCTGATGTATTATGGTATAGTGGACAATAGACACTAAAAAATCAAAAAGAAAAAAGGAAATCTCATTCTCTTTCAGCCTTGCAGTTTTCTTTAAATTGTCCCAAAGGCAGCGCCTATCAGAAAGTCAGTAGACAAGGAAAAATATGGTTGGCAGAGTAATCCCTGCCTGAGCATCTGAAGGCAGAGAATGGAAGACTGGTTTAGAAACTGATTATTAATAGCTTAAAAATCAAAACATTGCCATTTTTTTCCGACTGATTAAATTTTGCTTTTATCTAGATCAGTTCATATTCCTTCAGTTTTCCTTTTATTTACTGTGATTTTTCTAACATTTTGGACTGTATTCATAATTTTGTTTCTATGTTTTCTTTTTTACACATATATATTTTGAAGGCTATGAATTTTCCTCAGAGTTCCCATCTGATATGTAGTCTTTTCATTATTGGTGATGTATACAAATAATTTCATGTAGATTTTGTGTTCCTGCTTTAATTGTTAGTTAAAAACTTTTTTTTTTTTTTTGGTTGTTTTGCCTTGCTTTTAAATTTGGGGGTTGAAGATATTTTTACCTTATCATTTTTATTAGAGAAGGTTTTCTATTATTCATACTTTTTGGAGTTGATTATAGGTTTCTTTGTGAACTATATACTTGAACTATTGTTTGGCTAAATAAAAAAAAAAAAAAAACTTAACTCCAGCTTTATTTTCTTTGGTATCTTGTAGTCTGTGAACAACTGCTAATTGAATGACTCTACTCTGCTGTTAAATGTTATAGGAAAGAATTTCAAGGCCAGTAGCAATATTTTCCTTTATTAGATACTGATTTTTTTTTTCCTTGAATACCTAAAAGATTCTTTTTTATATTTAAATTTTAGTTACTATACTAGGATATATCTTGATGACTCTGGGGCAATTATTTCTAGTACTCATTGTGCCCCTTCTAAATGAAAGTTCAAGCCTTCTTTCATTTCAAGAATGTTCCTTTCTTTAATGGTAATTTATTATTTTTTTTTACCATTGTTTTAATATTCTTCTTCAGAGTATCTAATTATGTGTGTGTTGGATTACCATTGCTTCTCTTCTCCATCTGCTGTTTTCTCTCTCACCCTGTTTATTTCCATTGTCTCATTTTTGCCCTTCCTTTCCCTTACTGTGTTTACTTCAGTGTCTGTTTTATCTTGTAACACCTCCATTTTCATTATTGATTTGGGATGGTTTTATTTTTTTTCTTCCGGTTCTTCCCTGAATTTTGTCAGCTATGTGTCATCAGCTCCTATTGTCTCTAGTTCTAGCATTTGTGCCTTGTGGCTTTTATTCATAGAAGCAATTGCTATTTTATGCCTTTAGGAAACTTCATAGCAGAATATTAGGACAAATTTTTCACCTTCACCATGGCAACATTGTTACCGTGTGTGTTCTTCAACAATTGGTATGTTTTATTGCTCCTTTGTAAGTCATTTGTTATTTTTGTATTGATTCTGTCTCACTTCTTTTCTTATGCTCACAATTAACTGAGTGAAGTTTTCCTCAACAAGATTCCTGAGAAAAGGAGAAAGGAAAATAGCCTTCTGGGATTTACCACCCGAAGGCTCTGTCTTCCTCTGTTGCTACAGAGACAGATTGCTTTTTGCAAATATTACTTCCCTATTTAATCTTTGTGTACACATTGCTGTCTAGTTGATTCTATAGGATAGAGCAGAACTGCCACATAGGGTTTCCAAGGCTGTAATCTTTACGAGAGCAGACTCCCACGTCTTTCTTGCCACGTCTTTCTCCCCTTGAGCAACTGGAAGGTTTGAACAGTCTACCTTTCATTAGCAGCCAAGAGCTTAACCACTGTGCCATCAGTGCTCCTTAATCTTTGTGTAGCCTTCTATTGCTTCCAACAAGACACATCCAAGAAAGCACGTCATCTGCCCTCACACCTGTTCTCATTGATTGCTGCAAACAGTAAATATAGATTTTGCTAGCAAAGATGAAAAATTTGCCTTCAGGAGACATGCTTGTCTTGGATTTTGTGAGATTAGCCACAACTGGATTCTGTCTACACTTACTGTGCTTATCCCTTGTCATCTTGTGTAGCTATTGTCCAATTCCAATTCCTGAATCCATTGTTGTGACCAAGGGAAATAAAAATATCTTTTGTACTTCAGAGTGAAACTGTCACTTTCAGGAACCGCATTTTATTAGTGCTTTCTTGGGTCCCGAAATATCAGTGGTTAGAACCTACCAGCCACTCTGCAGAAGAAAGTGGTGACAGCCTGCTTCCAAAAGGATTACAGCCTTGGAAACCCTCTGGGGCAGTTCCACTCTGACCTCTTCTGCCACTTAGGGTTGATCTTAGCAGTGTTGGTATCTCATATGTGCATTCTGGAAGCTGGAGAATATCTGTCTCCTGATTTTGCTGAAAATAAAATTTGCATAATTTTTTAATGTTTTTTTTTTTGTTTATTTTGTTGATTCACTTGTTATTTTGGTATGTTCTTGAGGAGAAGAAAGAGAAAGATGCTGATTTTTGCCACCATCTTCCCACCAGATTCCTTCCATGTACTCAGCAGTACTAATCATAAGCATCATATAAAAACCCATTGCCATAGAGATGACTCACAGACCCCTATAGAACAGAGAGGAACTGCCACATAGCACTTCCATGCTTTTAAATCTTTACAGAAGCAGATGGCCACATCTTTTTCCCGAGGAGTGGCTTGTGGGTTCAAAATGCTGACTTTCTGTTAGCAGCAGAATTCATAACCACTGTGCCACTAGGGGAAACCCTGGTGGCATAGTGGTTAAGTGCTATGGCTGCTAACCAAAGGGTCAGTAGTTCAAATCCGCCAGGTGCTCCTTGGAAACTCTTTGGGGCAGTTCTACTCTGTCCCATAGGGTCGCTATGAGTCGGAACTGACTCGACGGCCCTGGGTTTCTTCTTCTTTTTTTTTTTTGGTGCCACTAGGTATCCTAAATATAGTGCATACTTAATTTTTCCGAAGGCTCTAAAGCCTCAAAGACATTATCATTCTTTCTCACCACAAAAAAAGAGAAAAAAAAAAAGCTGGTATTTATTTTCAAAAGTTAATACCAAAATTTTCACTGGTTAAAGAACATTCATACTATAACAAATGTTACCTTTTTCGCTAACCACTCTTTCTCTTCTTTTCTTAACAATTCGTTTAAGAGTTAATTAAAGCACAGCCTAAGCAGCCCTGGTGGTGTAGCGGTTAAACCTTTGGCTGGTAACCAAAAGGTGGCAATTCGAACCCACCAGCTGCACCATGGGAGAAAGCTGTGGCAGTCTGCTTCCATAAAGATTACAGCCTTGGAAACTCTATGGGGCAGTTCTACTCTGTTCTATAGGTTCACTATGAGTTGGAATCGACATGATGTCAATGAGAAAAGCAGAGCCTAGTAATCTGCATTCCTTTACCCTTAATCTTGCTAATGGCTAAATTTTAATTATTAAATGTTTCTTCTTTGGGCTTGAATGTTATCAGCATCATCACCATTCATTTTTATTAGTGACAAAGCACTCTGATAGAATATTTAGACTCTGAGCTTCATAAAGGCACGATCGTTGATTTTGTTCTCTGAGATATCCCCAGGGCCTAACATGCTACCTGACAACAGGAGATGCTCATTAAATATGTGTTGGCTAAATAGAGGGATATTTCCTTTGCTAACCAATGTCTGCTGCTTGTGCAATATTTGTCCAAAACAGTGTTTTGATTTTTTTCTGATTTCAGAAAATTTTAATGTAAGAATTTAGTTTTCAACTAAGTAAATGCGAAGAGCCAGTGTTTAAAGTTAAAAAAAAAATTGTTTTTGGTTTCCCATGTTGCATAACAGAGTACAACACCACTAGAGATGTATAAGGGAAAGGAAGATAAAAGGGAGAGAATGCTATGACAGAGCTGACAGAAAAGTTCTCACCCAGGCCGAAGACCCTGAATGGAAACCCAAGTCTTCCAGCAGAAGAACTGGAATGCCATTCCATCTCTCATCATCCTGTTCTTGCCTCTGGTTGGCCAGGTGGTTGGGGGGGTGACCTGGAGTGAGGAGTTAGAAGTGTTTCTTACTGTGCTCTAAATGACACCTCTTCTCTTTGATTGGCTTTAAGTTATTTTAGTTTGTGTTTGTGTTATTTACCATTTTACAACCATAAAATGAGACTATACAGATATTGCTATTACAGCTTCATAATCAAATATATGAGGAAAATAGCAAAAACTCTCAAAGGTGAATTACCTTAGCAAGGAAGAGTTGAGAAATATCCTAAGCAGGGTTGAGAAAACGGAGACAAAGCTCTTAGTAACTACCTTTCCCCAACTAGCCACTGGCAACTGTAAAACCTACTGCTCACCTTTGTAGCATAGGCACCAATGAAAAGACTTAAGGAGCCCAACGAGCTGTAGGCCTTCCCTACCATTTTTTTCTTGTATGGTCTTCTTTGAAAGAATTGCATGTAGTTGGTGAATTTACATGGTATAGCACTGGACATCTGAAGAAAGTAATACATGCCTTTTAAAGCTGAGGTGTGTTTGAAGAATTTGATATCTGTTGTCCCCTTAATGAAGCAGTGCTTCTCTCAGTCAGACCATCAGGTATGTGTGAAACCAAATATTTTCATTAGCAGATATACTCTACAGGAAAGATTCTACCAATTGCTACCAAGTCAATTCCCACTCATTGTGATCCCAGAATACCCAGACCAAGGAGTAATACTTTAATCATCAACATTCTTTTTTTTTTTTCTCATGTGAATATATATGGGAAGGACTAGAGGCTTTTCACCATTGAGCATATCTTATTGCATTATGATTGAGAGTGCACCTATTTGAATGAGTTTATTTGTTACATAATACTTATGTAAAATGAAACGCCTAATTTATCCTAAAGACAAAATCCTTTACGCTTTAAAAAAAAAATGATTCTTAACCAACTAAAAGACTACTTCAATTAAAAAAAAATCCATGTAAATGCACACATGCAAACACAGCACCTCTTTCCCCCTAGGCACTCACAGGGAGGAATTCAATTATTTTGTGTTACGTTGTTTGAGGAAAGTTTTATTAGTCTTGTTTTTCTAGGCATATCTTTTACACACATATCTTTTTGCTCCCTGCCTGCTCCCAACTACCACGTGAAGATTATGAAACAAAACTACGGTTCATGGAAATCTGTCAATAACATCCCGCTTATTTTTATATTTCCCAAATGCATGGATTCATCCCCCACAATCTTGTGAGTATACGAGCGCTAAATACAGTAGTTTTTGAGTATACAGAATTGGTTCATAGCGTAATAGGGCGAAGAACACACACCAGAGGGAAGCGAGGCCAACCCTAGGAGAATGCAGTGGAAAAAGAAAAGCTCCGCAATACAGAGACATATTTCGATTAAACGCGCTAAATTGTGCCCTGTTTTTTCAGGATGTTGGGAGAAGGGAGAAGGGGACCAAAACAGAAGGTAATGAACCGTCGCTGTGCCCTTCACACTTACATCGTTCCTAAATCTCTTAGAGCATGGTCCGAGGCAATCAGGTCAAAGGATTTTTTTTTTTCTTTTTTACTTCGTTAGGTGGTCAATCCGTGCGTCACACAACCAGTGGTGCCTCTTCCCAGGCAGTGGCCCCAAGGAGCAGGAGAAGGTTGCCTGCATGGAGCTCCCTGCTGGCGCCTTCTGGCTGGACAGCCGGTGACAAAGAGAGCCCAGGGAAGCCGACAGCAATGGGGGGACTACACAGATGTCACGGACGTACATGCATGATCATAATCTGCCAAGAACGTGAGGGGGGCGAACCCCGGCTCCGGAGCCGCTGTGATGGAGCCGGCGGCGGTGTGTGCGCGCACAGGTGCCAAAGGCCGGTGGCGTGGGGAGCAGCCGCCGGCGCCTCTGGGGCTCAGCATTCCCATCACCGTGCTGAACCGCGGCTGCTACCGAGCCTGGGTAACCCCCAGCCTGAGCCGCGGGAGGAAGAGCCCAAGAAAAGGGCGCGAAGGGGTTAGGAGGCGAGGAGAGGCGGGGGGCAGGGGAGAGACTCAGAGCCTCTTCGATTTTCCCTCCCAGAGCTCTTCTGGTGGGAACCTTGGCTGGGCTCTTGCGCGCCTCGCTCCCCCTCCCAACCCTTGGTGATCATCTCCTCCTTTCCCCTAGCTCACCCCCATCCTGCCTTCTCTTCCCTCCCTCCCGACCGCGTGCCTCCTCCCCTCCCCCTCGTCTCCCTCCCCTCAGCGGCAGCAGCAGTAGCCGCTTCAGCGGCGCCGGAGATGGGCAGAGAGCGCGCGCCGCGAAGCAGCTCTGAATCCTCCGTCCTCCCTGCCCGCACCTCCCTGCGCCCCCGCCGCCGCGGTCTCCACCTCCGCGTTCCTCCGCTCCAGTCCTGCTCCTAGGACAGCGCCGCCGCCGCCAGGCCCTGCCCGCCCCGTGCGCCGCGCCGCCCTCGCGCGCGCCCCGGATGGCGCTTTTCCCCCAGGACCGGTGAGTAGCCAGGGGAGCGCGGGGCGTCGGGCGTCAAGGTTTGGCACCGAGAGGGCGTCTTTTGCTTCAGGGGGCAACCCAAACCACCTGCTACGATTTCTCAACCTCCAAGCAGGGGGTCTCCGGGAGGGCGCTGCTTCGTGATCCCCGAGGGGATGTTTGATTTCAACTCCACCTGCTGGCAACCTGAACCTCTCTCCTTCCCGGGGACAGTTGCCTGCAGCTAGCAGTCCTGCCTCATCTTCCAGCTCCCGGGCTCCCACACTAGCAGCAGCAGTGAATGGTCCCAACCCTCCCGTTCCCCCAAACAGGGTTGTCTCTGCCCTCACCATCCTCGCGTGTTCCCCTTCTGACTTCTCCCTTCTGCCAGCCCGCAAACGCCCCATCTGCGTCCCTTCACCCGGTCTGTAGTTGACAAAGCCTCCTCCACAAAGTCTACACCTGACCCACCTTTCCTCCTTTTCCCAAGCCTGGCTGTCGAACCCCACTGTTCCGCCCTATTCCTTCCCAGAGCAAATGTTCCTCCCGGTGAATTCTGACCTCACTCCCTCGGCTCGTAGGTTTTCTGACAGTCACATTAGGAGACTGACCCAGACACGCGGTGATACTGGTTTCTTTACAGTTACTTTTTGCGTTTCTCTGCGCCTGGGCTTTTTAGGTTATGATCAGGCATGAAAAAAAGAAACACAAAAGGCAAACCATTTGCGCCTAAACTTTTTGTTATTGTTGTTTTAAAGCGCACAACTATGTATATTGCTCAGATTCTTTCTGTTCATTTAAAGGCGATTTAGCCGAGTACAGGGAACGCCCCTATTTTACCTGTTTCTCAGGAATCGGTCTCAGTTCCTGGTTGAAAACCCAGCACCTGACAGGGCAGTGAATCTCTTTCAGCAACAACACTATCAAAAGCTCAGTTAAGTCTTGAGGATAAGAAGCTTTTTCTTGAAGAAGAAGAGAGTAGTACAAAACTCACCCTTTAAAATCTTTGAATTGCAATAAGCCAAAGCCCTTATTTTTCTTTAGGTTTAGTGTCTAAGAGAGGGATATAGGAGGATCAAACAACGTTGTACCAAGAGGCGCCTGCACTATCTCAGTGCTTCTGTGCTGTGTAGTAGTAACTTAACATCCAGACAGTCCTTTCTGTAGTTTTCTTAGGGCGGTAGCCCTTTCTCCTGAAACCATGTTTAACGCCAGTATTTCTAGTTGGTTTGAGAGAAAATAGGAACTTGTGTTCAATGAATGGATATCCTCAAGGGGGGTGAGGGAATGAGTGAGCACAAGGGAGAATTTTAACGCCAAATTTTGTGCTCTGCATTCCCCATGTATTGAAATCTTAGAAATAAAATTACCCCACACAATTAATGATTTATTTTTTAAGTAGTGAAAATGAATTTCAGCATA
Source organism: Elephas maximus indicus (assembly GCF_024166365.1). Classification (NCBI taxonomy): domain Eukaryota; kingdom Metazoa; phylum Chordata; class Mammalia; order Proboscidea; family Elephantidae; genus Elephas; species Elephas maximus. Next base: position 160,537,610 of record NC_064819.1, read on the forward strand.
GCAATTGATAGGATTCTTGGTAATAGAGCTTGTGTTCTAAGCAGTACAGATAAAAGTATTCAGAATAAATGTTAGAAACTTTCAAAGGTACTGACTCCATTTAAGTATGCGGTGTGTGGATATAAATTTCCTGGTATTATTATTTCAAGTATATTTTTGGGGAATAAGAATTAAATTGGCATTCTTGCTGTGGAAGTTGGTGGGGAGAGAGAGAAGATGGATGCTTTCCCCACCTTCAGTGGGCAAATCTCTGCCTACACAAGAAACAGTAAAGGAAAGCTGAGCAATTATCTAAGGGACTTTGTTTAGTGAGGATTGCCTTAAAATCTCCTTCCCCAAAGTCAGGAGGTTTTTTTTTTTGTTGTTGTTTGTTTGTTTCTTTCTTTTGTTTTAACTCAAACCGTATCTGAGCCTTTATTTCTCTTGGATAGACGGGCAGGAATACAGCTGATGCTCCACTGATAAGGAGTGGCTTTAAGTTAATGTGGACAGCTGCATCTAAAGTGAGTAGGGGCTATGAGTAATGACTTTATTGTTGGTTTTCTAAATTTGGAAATTTTAGTTAGTTAAAAATAGTGCTTGACTAAGAAGAACATCCAAAACTATGTATTTAAACTCGGAATTACTGCAAATATTCACATGTAGCCATGCCAGATGAACACTAGGTAAGTTATGAGCTGATCGAAAGACCATTTAATTTTTTTCTCTACTTTTACCCACTGAGCAACAGTAGAGTGCTACGTATGTACAGTATGAATAGGTATTGGAAAAGATAAATCCTGTTTCAACAAAAGAAAAAGCAAGGAGTAATGCTGACTTTGATCAGTTATTGCCCATAATATGCTAGTAATAAGTTCAAGGCCGTGTATGCCAACAAAGTTCTAATTAATGTCAAATTCTAAGCAATGTCAGAAATGTCTCAGCATTTTTCCATAAGGGCGTGTGTTTGTAATATGTGAAATTTTAAAATAGTCTTAAACTTGTCTATGAGAATGCAAACTCTTAATGTCATAATTCATGGCAGGAATTTCTGTTAAGACTTCTTTGTGAGCTCTGTTGCAAGAATATCTGTCCACATTCAATGCCATTGTCATTATAGGCTATGCAAAACAGTTTAACACATGCGGAGATAGGGCACACCAAATTTGAATGGGATATCTTTGAATACCATGAGGCTGTGTCTTACAATGCTTAAAATTATATGCCACCTAGAGGACAGGTCTACATTAAATGTTGACAATGTCAAAGGGAAATAAAAAAATGTGGAAATGATGTAAATGATCCTGCTAACAAATTGCTATTAGTTGAATGTTGTCTATTAGACCATTTTTTGGTTTGTGTGTATGGTGAAGAGAAAGGAGGACTAAGAAAGAGAAAGCAGGCAAGAAGGGAGAGAGGGAAAAGGTAAAACCTGTGAATATTTGCTTCAATTCTTTACTCAAGTAGAGGTAACTAAATATAAATTTTATTATTTTGTTGTATGCGATAATAGCTTTTATCCAATTTGGATTTTAAGAAATATCTCCTTTATTACACCAGTAAAAGTACAACTTTTTTTTTTTTCTTACAAACTGGTTCATTTATTTTATTCCATAGAATCTGGGAATTCCAGGCAAACTATTTTATGTAAACTAATTGATTAATTGAACTAAATAAAATTCTAGACATATTTCAAAACAAAACCTTGAAAGAAGGAAAGCACACTTACTTGCAAACCATTAAAATTACAGTATTAATGAAAGAGCCAAGCAATTTATTGTCTTCTAAAAACAAAGAATTTGAGGATTAACCACTTAAAATATTTTCATTGCTTAGTATGTATTCTTCATATTTTCTTTTATGTTGGTGGATGTATTGTTCAATTTTTTATAGGTCCTTGCATTTTTATTTGCCAATTTACAAGACTTTGTATATTATAAAATGCTGCAGATTTTATTAACTCAAGATAACTCAAATTATTGCATAAATGCATACATAATGACTTTGTTTTCTATCTTCATTCTGTAAAGGAAAGTGTATTTACCAAAAAGCCTTCTCCTCAAAGAGCAAGTGTGCCAAATGTATGTTTCAAAACTAGCAACACAATCAAAGTGACACTCTAATAAGATCAACTTTAGCATACAATTAAAATTCCTATAGAAAAGAAACATTTAGATTGTATAATTTTGTATGTGACTGTATGGAATACATTTTTATTCATTTAACTGCAAATGGAATGCTTGACATTCTTAATTGAAGGAATCACAGAGTTTAGATATTGATTGCAGAATGTGGAGAGTATTCTATTACCATCATTTTACTGATGACTTGCCCAAGATCCCTAAGTAGTTAATAGGGATGAAGTTCAAATCCAGGTCCCTGACTCCGTGCTGTATCTATCTTTCCATAAAATAAAAGCCAGTTTTTCCTTTACCTTATTTACAGAAAGTAATAAGGGAGAAATCAGTTTCAGTATTAATAAAAACTGAAAATAAATGTAATTAAGGCCTGTACTTCATGGACAGTCTCAATGTCTAGACCTGTAATCATCGTAGTTTTCTTTTTTTTTCTGCTCACTCTTCCCCATCTTCTGGTGAAAGCATGGGAAACATTTTTAAACTTTGACTGTAATTGGGCCATCTAAAAATATTTTAATACTTTTGCTTAATTTTCATTATAAATTCTTCACTCATGCAGTAGAAACTCCTTTTATGGTAATAGCATGCCATGGACACTTCCATTTTATACAATATTCCTGAAGTCAGATTTCAATTCTGTAAGTAGAACAGTGGGAATGAACTTCTAGTTTCTTATGGTTTTATGCTTACGCCTATTTGATCTTTATATCATCACACAGAAGGTCTGTGCATCCATGTGTGTATGTCATTTGTCACCCCAGTATGTGAATAAAAGAGATATAAAAAGATACATTTGTTTCAAAAAGTTCCAAGTTCACAACTGAAAATCCTGAAACTTTTAGCTTTCTCTTTATTAATGGCCAGAGGACTCAAATGAAAGCGAATGACAAAAATCAACGGGGAACCGCCATACTAAAAAAAACTACTGGGTAAAAAATAAATTTTCAGATGTATTCTTGGTGATGGTGACTCCTCAGTGTCATCTCATATAGGAAGAATAACCTGCTCATATCTACTCCTATCTCAGTTAAATTATCCGGAGCAATACTGCATTATCTAAGTTTGCCTAAGTGGATCGAAGTTAGAGGGACCTGTGATCTCTGACTACTATGTAGGTGGCTTGGCTGGTTCAAAAACTAAAGTGGAAACCTTGTGTTAGGAATTGAACTTCTTTGAACTAATTAAGACCCAGATATTCTGGAAAGGATAATTACACCTCTCAGGCTCCCATGACCTAATTTTTTGGAGTGTAATTCTGCCTCTACTCTTTGATGGTCTACTACATGACAAGAACTGAGGTGGTGACTACATAAAAAAAATACATAAGGATAAATATGGTACAGGCCCAACTTCAAACAGCTTACAGTATAACTGTAGGCAGATGAGAACAAAGAGAAAGGAGTGATAAGACACCAAGTGGCCTTAACCTAGGGCAGCCACCATGTTACTAAACAAGGGTTCCAAGAAAAAAAGCAAAAAGACCACAGCTTAGTTATAATCAGTCTTGCCTAAAATGGATGGAGGTATGCCGTGGCTAAGGCTTGGCACAAAAATAATCCATGTCTTGGAAAAGCATGCGTCCCCATTGCTTCTTATAATAATTCTCTGACAAAAAATATGTATTTTTGACAATGCAGGAAACTATTACTATGAACTGGTTTAGGTAGGATGAACTAATATAGATAGTCCCATTGATTCAATCCTTGATTGAATTCTTGGTTGATTCAATCCTTGTAGATCATAGGGTAACATTTTTTTAAAGGAAATGATAACTAATTATTAACCCTTAACATAAAAGTTTGAAATGTCAAGTTTGTCTTTTCAGAAATTTAAATCATCAAAGAACATTCAAAGGGGAAGCATAGAGAGGAGCGGAAAATGGAGGCTTAGAACAATGTGTATATTCCAAACCATACCAAACCCATTGCCGTTGAGTCGGTTCCGACTCACAGCGACCCTATAGGACAGAGTAAAACTGCCGCATAGGGTTTACAAGGCTGTAATATTTAAAGAAACAGACTGCCACACCTTTTTGCTGCAGAACAGCTGGTGGGTTCAAACTTATAACCTTTTGGTTAGTAGCTTAGGCTTAACCACTGTATCACCAAGACTCCTCATATATATGTAATATGTGTGTATATACATATTTATATTTCTATATATTTACTTTGACAGTGAACTATTTATTGAGTAGATATGACTGAATGATAGAAAAGACAGACTTGACATATAGCTGGGATGAGAAAGCATACACTCCTGAAATAACCTGGGGAGAAGTACAAAGGAACATCTTAATTATAAATATTAAATGTCATCTAACCTAGATGGACTACACAATTGTTTTCATGGTCATGCAAAATTTATGATATTTCAGTTATTTACATATAATAGCCTAAAATAGCTTCTGAAGGTGCCTGAATTATGTTGTAGGAAAAGCTTATACATATGAAGAATCTGATTCATTTACTTTCATTGTTGGCTTATCAAGAAAAAAAAAAAAAAGGGAGACTATAACTCCTAAACCGTCGACTCTATTTTTTAAATTCTTTAGTACTTTATGCTTTTCACCAGTCTTTGTGTTGAAAAAGTGACTAAGTTGGATGAAGTGAGATAAACAGATAGTGTGAGGAAAAAATAGGGGGCATCCTTTGATATGGGGTGAATTGTAAGGCTTTTTCAAGGTGGCTTCTCTGTGCTGACCTGTAGTGAGGCAACTGAGCTATTTTGATATCCCATTCCTGCTGACAGAAAAGAGCCATGAAAGGTCTGAGATTTTACCCTGTGAATTGAATGTGAATAATTGATTCTAGTCCTTGTTTTAGAGGGGCTGCATGAGGGCTGCCAACCCAGTGTGCTCGTTTTTCCAGCCAGTAGCCTAGTGGCATTTGTCTCTCCTGCTGAATGACTGAGCAATGGTTACAGGACTGGGGATGTGGAAACATTTGGAGGTACTGACAGATATTTAGCATGGAAGATGCAGACGCTGGACCATTGCCTGCTGTGTCCAATAGATTTCTTGCTAAGGTTAAGAGAAATGCATATTGAATCTCGCTCATAACTGGTCTGGTGGGAGATGGCAGCTCAAGCACAGAGTTAAATTTAAGGTCCTTGCAATAGTTTTGGAGAGACACTTTTTCATGTAAAGTTAAGATGCCATTGGAGCCAGATGAACTACCAGCTTGAATAGAATATACCATTTCTATTTGATAAGTGAGGTCTGTAGGACCCTTCGTACCTTGTTAGTCACTGAGTCCAAGTTGGCCACATTAAAATGAAAATATTAGGCTGGATAGTCATAAGGCCTCCATGGGACAGGAATTCAATTTTGATAAGAGCCCAGTAGCAAGCTAATAGGCTAGTTTTCAAAAGAGTTATACCTGGTATACTCTGGTTGTTAGGGAGGTGTCGTTATTGTTTTCAGTTCTGACTCATGGCAACCCTACCTACAAGAGAAAGAAACATAGCCTGGTCCTGTGCAATCCTCACGATCATTGTTATGTTTGAGCCCATTGTTGCAGCCACGATGTCAGACCATCTTGTTGAAGGTCTTCCTCTTTTTTGCTAATGCTCTACTTTACTAAGCATGATACCCTTCTCCAGGGACTGATCCCTCCTAATAACCTGTCAACAGTATGTAAGACAAAGTCTTGCCATCCTCTTTTCTGAAGAGCATTCTGGCTGTACTTTTTCCAAGACATTTTTTTTTTTTTGTTCTTCTGGCAGTCCATGGTATATTCAATATTCTTTGCAAACACTGTAATTCAAAGGCACCTATTCTTCTGTTTTCCTTTTACTTCTCCAGCTCTTGCACGCAAATGATGAGATTGAAAATACCATGTCTGGAGTTGGATGCACCTTAGTCCTCAAAGAGACATCTTTAATTTTTAACACTTTAAAGAGGTCTTTTGCAGCAGATTTGTCCGATGCAATATGCTGTTTGATTTCTTGACTGCTGCTTCCATGGGTATGGATTGTGGATCCAAATAAAATGAAATCCTTGACAACTTCAGTCTTATCTCCATTTATCATGATGTTGCTTATTGATCCAGTTGTGAAGATTTTTGTTTTCTTTACGTTGAGGTGTAATCCATACTGAAGGCTGCAGATTTTCATCAGTAAATGATTCAAGTCCTCCCCACTTTGAACAAGCAAGATGCTGTCATTTGAATATCGCATGTCGTTAATGAGTCTTCCTCCTATCCTGATTCTTCCTTCTTCTTCATATGGTGCAGCTTCTTGGATTATTTGCTCAGCATACAGATTGAATAAGCATGGTGACCAGTCCAAAGCTCCAAAGAGGTCTTGGGTAGAGGCTGCTTCCTTTTTTCGAGACACCAGTCAGCAAAATGATTAGTCTTCAGGCTCATACCGCAAAGAGTTCGTTAGGGATGTGGGGCTCCAAACACAGAGAGCATGCCACAGCTTGTTGGACACCTTAAGCATAGCCTGTTGGTTTAGACCTTACTCAAAAGATGCTGATATTTGGATTAGCTGTTAAAAAGCCCTAAGAAAAATGCCCGAGTGAGACAATACTGCCTCCAATATGCAAAGATCCCGATAAGATGCTGGACATTGTTTTTGTTTGTTGGGAACATATGCTGTTGTTATTAGGTGCTGTCGAGTTGGTTCCAACTCATAGAGACCCTACGTACAATAGAGCAAAACACTGCCCAGTTCTGCAGTATCCTCACAATTGTTGCTATGCTTGAGCCCATTGTTGTAGCCATTTCGTTGAGGGTCTTCCTCTTTTTTGCCGACCCTCTATTTTACCGAGCATGATGTCCTTCTCCAGGGACTGACCCTTCCTGATAACATGTCCAAAGTACTTGAGATGAAGTCTTGCCATTGTTGCTTCTGAAGAGCATCCTGGCTACACTTCTTCCATGACAGATTTGTTTGTTCTTCTGGCAGTCCATGGTATATTCAGTCTTCATTGCCAACATCATAATTCAAAAGCATCAATTCTTTGATCTTCTTTTTTCATTGTCCAGCTTTTGCATGCATATGAGGCAATTGAAAACACCATGGCTTGGGTCAGGCGTACCTTAGTCCCCAAGGGGACATCTTTGATTTTTAACACTTTAAAGAGGTCTTTTGTAGCAGATTCGCCCAAAGCAATTCGTCATTTGATTTCTCGACTGCTGCTTCCATGGGCATTGATTGTGGATCCAAGTAAAATGCAATTCCTGAGGACTTCTGTCTTTTCTCCATTTATTATGATATTGCTAATTGGTCCAGTTGTGAGGATTTTTGTTTTCTTTATGTTAAGGTAATCCATAATGATGGCCGTAGTCTTTGATCTTCATCAGTGAATGCCTCAAGCTCTCTTTGTTTCAGCAAGCAGGGTTGTGCCATCTGCATCTCTGAGGTTGTTCAGGAGTCTTCCTCCAATCCCGATGCCATGTTCTTCTTCATAAAGTCCAACTTCTCAGATTATTTGCTCAGCATACAGATTGAATAAGTATGGTGAAAGGATACAACCTGACACACAATTTTCCTGATTTTAAACCATGCAATATCCCCTTGTTCTGTTTAAATGACTGCTTCTTGGTCAAAGAACAGGTTCTACATGAGCACAGTTAAGTGTTCTGAAATTCTCATTCTTTATAATTTTATTCATAATTTGTTGTGATACACACAGTTGAAGGCCTTTGCATAGTCAATAAAACACAGGTAAACATCTTTTCGGTATTCTCTGTGTTCAGCAAGATCTGCCTGATGTCAGTAATGATATTCCTTGTTCCACATTCTCTTCTGAATCTGGCTTAAATTTCTGCTAGTTCCCTGTCGATGTACTGCTGCAAACACTTTTTAATGATTTTTGGCAAAATTTTACTTGCATGTGGTATTAATGACATTGTTCATTAATGTCCACACTCTGTTGAATCACCTTTCTTTGGAATGGACACAAATATGAATCTCTTCTAGTCGGCTGGCCAAGTAGCTATCTTCCAAATTTCTTGGCATAAACAAGTGAGCATTTCCAACACTGCATCTGTTTGTTGAAACATCTCAGTTGGTATTCTCTCAGTTCCTGGAGCCTTGTTTTTCACCTGTGCCTTCAGCGCAGCTTGAACTTCTATCTTCAGCACCATCAGCTCTTGATTATATGCTACCTCCTGAAATGGTTGAACGTCAACCAGATCTTTTTGGTATAGGGTTTATCAGTCATCCTTGCTGGTGGAAATATAATAATACCACAGTAAAGACTATTCAGCTGAAGCTTCTGACCTGCCCATCAACAGGACATCATTTATATGGCTAAAGTTTTGTGTAATAGAAAGTAGAGGCACTTGTGCTGACCCACCTACTGAAATGCAATGGCTGAGAAATTTAGGTTGAAACGTTGCTATAAACGTATGTGGAAGGCCTTGTGACATGAATGTGACCTAGTCTTTGTCCTCAGGAGCCAATGGTATAGTAAATGAACCATTGGTACAGTCCAAGAGAGCAAACCATGTGCTTAGTATGTATGGTGGATTCAGTTACATGTGCTGCTGAGGCTATAGGATCAACAACTGGATTAAGTTGGTGATAATCCACTGTAAGCTTCCAGCTCTTATTAGCCTTTTTCACTAGCCATACAGGGCTGTTGTATTAAGATATTTCATCTCTTACTAACCATACTTCCTTTAAGGCTGCAATCAAGGCTGTGATTTTCATTTTGGGATTTTATACTGTTTCTTTTGAACCACCTGGAAAGAAACAGGGATACTAGAAAATGATTTTCATGTCCCCTTAGCATTTTTCTACATGTGGCCTTTCCTAATTGGGATAATCCTTTCAGTCACTTATTAAATGAGGAATGATAAGGATATAATACATGAATTCCTACTATACCTTCAAATGTAGAAACAACAAAATCAGTACATTGAACTGGTCCAAAGGGCCTCATCCACAAGGTCAGGTCAGTTTCCCTTTCCCACTGTGGACTCTGTCTGAACTCCATTAGCTGAATCTGAATGCCTTTTTCTTATCATGGATCTGGGTAAGATAGTGACATGGGCACCTGTGTCTAACAGAGACATAAAAGTATGATTCTTTCTTCTCCCTGAAATTCCCCCAGCATGCTAGGATGTGTGTCCCTGGATCCCCATTGGAGATAGGGATACCTTAACCTGTAATCATGTTTCTCTTTAAATCAGCTGAGATCAAGATTAAGGGGCAGGGAGAGATCAGGGAGCAAGGAAGGATAACAGCTTCGTAATTACTTTCAGTTATCGGTGGTATGCCAGTGGCTCATGGCTTAGCCAAATGAACTTTGAATATTTTGGCCTGCCAAATACTCTGTATTGGAGAGTGAGGCCTTTATGGCTCATACCATCTATTTCAGTCTTGGGAATCCCTTGAGTAAGTAACCATAGCCATATTGTTTTGTTGTTTGGGCTGTAGGGTTTACTACCTCTGGCTGACTCGGTCTTGGTTCATACAGCGGTGAACTTCCTGACAAAATCAACCTTAATTGGGGGCATCAGCTTCCCAATTATCTAGATAAAGTCTCTTAAATTCTCCCTCACTTCAACGAAAGGGTTATGGGAGTTTTCCTGCACAGCTGGGGAGACCTTAAAAGTTTATGTAGATTTTTTGGATCTTTTTCTGTTTCTCTAATGGGTCGCTTCATCAGAATTCTAAACTAAATCCAGGGCAATAAGAGTCCAGATGCTAGTTAATGCTTTATCTGTGATTTCCCGTTGGATTTTTTTGTGTCTCAGGAAAGCCTTGCCAAGAAGGCTAAATGAAGCTCCCTTATAGCAGCCAGGACTCACTGCAAAAGTCCCTGAGAGATGTTATCGTTACTTCCAGATAGATCTAAGATTGCCATGTTAGAATGCCTTAGAGGTTTAGCTGTAAAACAACCCACTGTTTGCCATTATTCTGTAACATGTTATACCCTCCATGCCTCCTCCTCTCCCATGTAAACTAGTCAAAGTTCTGATGATTCGCCTGGTTTCTGCTGTACAGGTCATGGATTTCTCCCTTTCACACACAGTGTTATTGTCTAACAGAGGGTAGGAACTTTTCCCTCTCTAGTACAAATCTTCATACTAGTTGTTACAATACCCTAGACCTGAGGCTGGCTGCCAGATTGGCAAAAGTTCCTTCCCCATGGAGGAGAGTTAACAACAATCAGTGTAAAATTCTGGTATCTGTCTTTTACCTATTTCATAGCATTTAGTCTGCAACCATCTCCCAATTCCTCATTAACAGGCAAAAAAGTGGAAGGCCATTTATTGCCCAATTGACTGTATAACTTGGTCAACATGCTCTTTGATTCCTGTAGACTTACTTCAGATCCCATTAATGGTCCTGTGAGGCCCTCATCCTTCCTTTTCCAGAAAACCAGTACTCTGTCAGCATACCATCCTCATCACCAAAGTTATCAAAATTGTGAAGGGTCTGAGATCTTACCCTGCATGCAAGCTAGCATGTAAGCCTGATCCAGGTAGAAAATATGAGACTCCTGAGTCAAAGATGAAGAACAATGTATTATTCACATCAGTAGAAGTAGCTAGAGAATCAGCATTTTTACACTAGTTCCCTGAACCCCAGTGACAACAAGAGACAGGCTAGAAAATACCTATGAATTATAGGAAAGAGACCTAGAACTTAAAAAAAAAAAAAAAAAACCCAGAACTTAGGGAATGCAAATCTTTTATAAAGGGGAGTAAGTATGCCTCCCGTTGCTTCAGGGGGAGATATTATCCCTATCTTACCAGGCTGTTTGCTTAAAAAGGTTTTTTAAAAGACAGTCATTTAGAAGATGAGCAGACATGTGTGAGAGACCCATTGGAAATTGTCTCCCAACAATGACAAAATACTTCAATAAATGCTTGTTTTGGTAGCCTCCTTGATTATGATATTGTATACAATCATCTTTGCCACTTCCTAATGATATAATGATTTAAACATGTGACACCTGAGATTGATGAATCTATTATTAAGACAGAAACCAAGAAAGAAACTTTTAATGTAAATGCATTTTATTTAAAGGGCAACATCAGACTCTTAATTAGTTATTCCTGATTATATAGGTTATAATACAGGGCAGATTTAGGAATTGAGCATTTCTTTGTTAGGAAGTCAAAATTTGAGTGTGAACCACGGAGTATAAGAAATGTCCATTTTGTGTAATTATAGTAGACTATGTATGTTAAGGAAACCCTGGTGGCATAGTGGTTAAGTGCTACCGCTGCTAACCAAGAGGTCGGCAGTTCAAGTCTGCCAGGCACTCCTTGGAAACTCTATGGAGCAGTTCTACTCTGTCCTATAGGGTCACTATGAGTTGGAATCTACTCGACAGCAATGGGTTTGGTTTTTCTTTTTTTGGTTTATGTATATTAAAATCATTAAGCAAAAATGTGGTATAAAAAATATTTTTTTTTTTTTTTTGTGGTATATAATGGCCTTAATATCTCTCCAGTACCTTGCAGTTTGAAGGGTATCTAAACTTTTCCAAATAATCGGAGGAGAAGAAGGCTTATTGCTTAATTTTAGGCTATTTCTTTAAGACTGAACATAGATATTATCTTCTCTAAAGGCATCACCTATAAGTCAGGATCGACTTGACGGCAACTCAAAACAACAACATACTCCAGGAAGGCCCCAGGGTGGTGAAAACAGTTTGTATTTGACTGGTAACCTACAAGTTGGCAGTTTAAAACAACCCAGTGGCATTGTGAAAGACATGACAATATGCTTCTGTAAATATCACCACCAAGAAAGTCCCTTAAAGCAGTTCTTCTCTGTAACACATGATGTCGCCACGAGTCAGAATCTTTTTGACAGCAACAGATTTTTTTTTTTTATACTTCAGGCTGGGCCATATACCCTTTCTTTGTACTGCCACAGTGCCCAGGTTTATCTCTACCATATGATAGCTTTATAACATCACATTGGCCTTCTGTGTTTGTATGTGTCTCTCTCACTAGATTATGCTGAAACTACACCTCGTTGCTTATTAACATTTCTAGTGCTTAGTTCCCCAACTGAGGCATGATGAGTATTCAGTAAGTATTTGTAGGGGGGAACTGAAGGCAATGATGTCCATTAACATTAAACTTACCATCAGATATTTTAGAAAATATGTCCCACGGGGGATGACTAAATGAAAGATTTGTAGAATATTTGAGCTGGATAAGTCTTAAAGAGTTTTTATAACCATTGGTTTAGTTCTAGTCATGTGAATATTCAAAGTCTTATCTTCATTCCTGGGTTTATGACATCCTGAAGCATTTACAATTATTTCATATTTATAGAGAAAACCTTAAGATTTTATACAGCTGAGATACTTTTAGAAATTGAGAGGAGGATCACAAAATTAAATGACAAAACTTCGTTTAATCATCAGAAGGTTGGGAATCACTGACTTCTGTTATCCAGGACTGACTTCCATTCTTACCCTAAGTTAGAAATTCTAAAGCCTCTAGCTGTTCCCGTTTATCAAAAAGGTAGACTAAAGATGAGCATACTTCCCTTCACCTTTTGCCCTGATAAAGCAGATGTTCTTTCTTTGTTTTCTTTTTTTTGTCATTGTAGCTTTTCTCTGACGTCCGAATGTCTGCTGTTCATGCCTGCATTTGTATTATCTATACCAACTACCCAGATCACTATTGCCATCATCATTACTGCTGCCAATCCTAAAGCCTGGTGCCCTTCTCCTGTTCTTTTTTTATCGAGTTTTCTAATTTCTTCTGCCTCCTATTGCTTACTCACATTCTAAAAAAACCAAAACAAAGATATAAACAAAAATCCAGTCTTTAAGGGACAGCTACCTTTTTTTTCTATACAGTGAACTTGCAGGGTCAGATGAAATGATAGGCCCTCTTATTCTTGTTCTCTGGTGTCTGGTTGTTCATGGGATGGCTGCATCTTCACTTCAATTCTGTTCCCCGCCCCCCACCCCCCCCCCAGAGACATTTTGGACATTTAAGAAGTCTAAAATCTTGAATTTTGACTAACTAAATTTTTATTATTTTCCTCTTAATAGTTATTTAGTAAATGTATTGTTTTTACAGGGCCTTGTTAAAGTGTGTAGTTTAACAGCAACATTAATAAATGAATACTTTGGAGCTGATAAAAATAGGTTATTTAGGAGAGATAAATAGGTTATTTTGGAGTGAATCAGATACAGGACAGATAAGTTTTTATGGGAAGTTTGGAATATCAAGAAATGACTTTAGCTTGTTTGGAACATGAGAGTGGCAATTAAGATATTGGATAATAAGAAAACATAGAAAGTGTAGAGGCAAGAGAGGCTTAATCAGCAAGCTATAAATTGGTAAAGACAAATGTTTACCAATGTTGTAATAAGACTCCACAGAAAAACTATATTATATAGAAGAAAATCATAGATTTCTAAGTAGACAAAACTGAGTTCAAATTGCCACCTATTTATTAGTAGGGAGACCAAAGTCGAATGCATTACTATCTCTAAGACTTCCTAGAATGTAAAAATTTTGTGTGATTATTGTGACTATGGAATTAGAAAGTATGTAGAAATCTCAAAAACAGGGACTGTTGTGGATTGAATTACATCCATCCAAATATGTGTTGTAAATAGAGGTTAGGATTTACAACACATATTTGGGTGGATGTAATTCAATCCACAACAATCAGTCACTGTTATGCATATGGTTATAATTAATTTGGGAATGGGTTGTCATTGTTATGTTATTGAGGAAGGATTAGTGTAGGATGTACCTTGAGTCAATCACTTTTAAGATAAAAAAGAGATTAAACCAGCAAGCAGAGCAGAGATGCAGGAAGAAAGATGCCAAGTCACATGAAGACTGCCCAGGAGCAGCAGAAGCTCAGAAGAGACACGGACTTTCCTCCAGATTCGACAGAGAGAGAAATCCTTCTCATAGAGCCGGCACCCTGAATTCAGATTTCTAGCCTCCTAAACTTTTTTTTTTTTTAAACTGTGAGAAAATAAATGTTTGTTAAAGCCACCTGCTTGTGATATTTCTCTTATAGCAGTACTAGATAACTAAGACACTGGTACTGTAAATTCTCACTCATAAATGCCATGCCTCCTTGCTTAATACTTTGTATTAAGGTTAGGCTAATATTTACTTTGAAAAGGCATAATTACTTAGGTTTGTAACAAATTATATGTGTCTGTTTTTGAGTTAGATGATTATCAAGTGATATTTACTCTTCCAAGCCACTAGGAGAATTTTGGACTTTTCACGATATTATATAGCAATTCAGAAAGTAGTACATAATGCACACTGAAAAGATAATTAGAATCTGAAACTTGCCATAACAAAATTGAATAGACACTTGGAAAATAAATCCTATGTTTTAATAACATTGTTTGGTCAAAAACCACTAAAACTTTTCCCCAAGAATTAAAACACATTAACTGAAGGAGTTCCTCTTTTACCTAGAATGAACAAAGCTGCAAAGGGTGTAAGTCCAACACTAACAAGAAGAAAAAGCCAGGTAAACTACAAAATCATTGCTTTTTGTGAGCCTATCAGAGAGCTAAGTTCTCAGGGCAAACAAGTGTCCAGAATTTGAAGAAAGAATTGGTCCTTTGGAGAGATGGGACATGCTGATGGTCTTCCTTCCATCAGAGCAGAGAAGAGGCTCTGGAAGTCATACAAGGAGATAAGAAAATAATTAACTTAAATTTTAACAAGCTGCTAAAGGCTGAATGTGGGATACAGTGACAGTATAAAACCTTTGGTACAAGAAGAGTTTGAAAGCACCCACTGGTGTTTTTCTGTGGAAAATCCACTATGTGTTCATAAGAAAGTTGGAAGCAGAGTAGGAGACAGAAGGGAACTGCTCTCAGTAATGCAGGCACAGAGTAGGAGATAGTCTAACACTGCAGGTAAAGCACAAAATTTCACCCCTTCTGAACACTCCAGTGCCCACCTTAAGCACATGGCAGCTCTAGAGGTATTTGAAACTGTCATTCAATAAAGCTCAACTTATGACTGGATAAACTCAATGCCTCAAACAAATGGCCTTAGAGTAGAGGTTCTCTGTTTACAGGCATAAATAATTTGTACCAGTTTTAACTTGTCTACTTGTAATCTTTGGCATTTAATAAAAAATTACAGGTTGTACAAAAGTGCAGGGAAAAAAAAGCCATTGTCAAGAGTCGAAACCAAACTCAGTGATGATCCAGAAGTTGGAACTATCAGAAAAAGACACTAACGTAACTATGATTAACATGTAGAGGACATAATGAAACAGATGGACAATATGCACAAGTGGAGAATTTCAGCAGAAAAAAAAAAAAACTATAAGAATCAAATGAAAATGCTAAAAATTAAAGGAAATATTACAGATGACAAATTCCTTTATGTACTTAATAGTAGGCTCATCATGGCTGAAAAAAGGTCAGTGAACTTGAAGACAGGTCATTGGCATTAGTTAAACTGGAAAAAGAGAGACAAAAAGAGTAAAAACAGACAATAAAACAGGACACAGTATGCAAGTGTTCTGAGACAATATCAAATGATATACA
The DNA here is from genome assembly GCF_024166365.1 of Elephas maximus indicus. Lineage (NCBI taxonomy): Eukaryota > Metazoa > Chordata > Mammalia > Proboscidea > Elephantidae > Elephas > Elephas maximus. The sequence goes on from NC_064819.1 coordinate 160,553,210, forward strand.
TGTAATTGGAGCTCCAGATAAAAAACAAAGAGAACAAAGCAGAAGAAATATTTGAAGAGGTAATTGCATGGAATTTTCTGAAATAGCAAAAATGATTAAACCATATATCCTGAAAGCCTGGAGAATGCCTAACAAGGTAAATACCAATAAGTAATAAATAAATACGTAAATAAAATGTAAACCAACATACCCTCACACATCTATATATCATATTCACACTGAAGAAAAAGTAAAATGAAGGCCAAGTAACAAAGAGTAAAAATCCATAAGTTGAGAACAGGAAAATAATAGAAAAAATGAACAAAAGGTGACTTAAACATATCAATAAAATTAACAAAGCCATTCTCCTGATCACACGTTATTGCAGCTACTGTTTCAGTCCACCTCATTCAGGGTATTCCTCTTTGTCACTGACCCTCTACCAAGAATGATGTTCTTCTCCAGGGGCTGGTCCCTTCTGATAACATGTCCAAAATATGTGAGACGAAGTCTTGCCATCCTCGCATCTAAGGAGCATTCTGGCAATACTTCTTTTGAGACAGATTTGTTTGTTCTTTTGGCAGTCTGTGGTATATTCAGTATTCTTCGCCAGCACCACAATTCAAAGGCATCAGGTAATCTTCAGTCTTCCTTGTTCACTGTCCAGCCTTCACGTGCATATGAGGTGATTGAAAACACCATGGATTCGGTCAGGTGCACCTTAGTCCTGAAAGTGACATCTTTGCTTTTTAACACTTTGAAGATACCTTTTGCAGCACCTTTGCCCAAGGAATGTGTCATTTGATTTCTTGACTCCGGCTTCCATGGGTCTTGATTGCATGATCAAGTAAAATGAAATCCTTGACAGCTTCAGTCTTTTTTCCATTTGTCATGATGTTGCTTATTGGTCCAGAGTTAAGGATTTTTGTTTTCTCTCTGTTGAGGTGTAATCCATACTGAAGGCTGTAGTCTTTGATCCTCATCAGCAAGCACTTCAGGTCTACTTCACTTTCAATTGTATCATCTACATAATGCAGGTTGTTCATGAATCTTCCTCCAAACCTGATACCGTGCTCTTCATCATATACTGCAGCTTCTCTGATTATTTGCTCAGCATGCAGATTGAATAAATATGGTGGAATGATACAACGCTGACCCACACCTTTCCTGACTTTGAACCACGCAGTATCCCCTTGTTCTGTCTGAACAACTGCCTCTTTATCTATGTACAGATTTCCTCATGAGCACAGTTCAAGTGCTCTGGAATTCCCATTCTTTGCAATGTTATTCATAATTTGTTATGATCCACACAGCCGAATGCCTTTGCATAATCAATAAAACACAGGTAAATTATTTTCTGGTATTCTTTGCTTTCAGCAAAAATCCATCTGACATAATTAATGATATCCCTGGTTCTGTGTCCTCTTCTGAATCCGGCTTGAATTTCTGGCAGTTCCCTGTCCATGTACTGCTGCAAACGCTGTTCAGTGATCTTAAACAAACTTTTACTTGTGTGTGATATTAATGATATTGTTTGATAATTTCTGCATTCTATTGGATCACCTTTCTTTGGAATAGGCATAAATATGGATCTCTTCCAGCCATTTTTCCAGGTAGCTGTCTTCCAAATTTCTAGGCATAGACAAATGAGCACTTCCAGCACAGCATCCATTTGTTGAAACATTTCAGTTGGTATTCTGTCAATTCCTGGAGCCTTCTTTTTTGCAGATGTCTTCACTGCAGCTTGGATTTCTTCCTTCAGTAGGTTGGTTCTTGATCATATGCTACCTCCTAAAATGGTTGAACGCTGACCAATTCTTTTTGGTACAGTGGCTTTGTGTATTCCTTCCATTTTCTGATGCTTCCTGTGTCATTCAGTATTTTGCCCACAGAATCCTTCAGTATTGCAACGCCAGGCTTAAATTCTTTCTTCAGTTCTTTCAGCTTGAGAAATGCTGTTCGTGTTCTTCCCTTTTGGTTATCTTTGCACATGTCATAATACTTTACTTTGTCTTCTGTAGTCATCCTTTGAAATCTTCCGTTCAGCTCTTTTATTTCATTATTTTATCTGTTCATTTTGGCTACTCCGTGTTCAAGAGCAATTTTCAGAATCTCCTCTGACATCCATTTTGTTCTCTCCTTTCTTTTTAATGATCTCTTGCTTGTCTTCTTCTTATATGATGTCCATGATGTCATTCCACAGCTTGTCTGGTCTTTGGTCATTAGTGTTCATTGGGTCAAATATATTCTTGAGATGGTCCCAAATTCAGGTGGAATATACTCAAGATCATACTTTGACTCTCATGGACTTGTTTTAATTTTCTTCAGCTTCGGCTTTAACTTGCGTATGAGCAATTGATGGTCTGTTCCACAGTTGCCCCCGGACTTTTTCTGACCGATGATTTTGAGCTTTTCCATCATCTCTTTCCACAGATACAGTCGATTTATTCTTGTTTGTTTCATCTGGTGAGGTCCACGTGTATAGTTGCCATTTATGTTGTTGAAAAAGGTATTTGCAGTGAAGAAGTCATTGGTCTTGCAAAATTCTGTCATGCACTCTCTGGCATTTTTTGTATCATGAAGGCCATATTTTCCAACTACTTACCCTTCTTTGTTTCCTTCTTTCACATTCCAATTACCAGTAATTATCAATGCATCTTGAGTACATGTTTGATTGATTTCAGACTGTAGAAGTTGGTAAAAATCTTCAGTGTCTTCATCTTTGGGCTTAGTTGTTGGTGCATAAATTTCAATAGTAGTTGTGTGAACTGGACTTCGTTGTAGGCATATGGATAGTATCCTATCACTGACAACATTGTACTGCAGGATAAATCTTAAAATGTTCTTTTTGAGGATGAATGCAACACCATTCCGCATCAATATGTCAATCCCAGTGTAGTAGACCATATGATTGTCCAATTGCAAATGGCCACCGCCAGTCCATTTCAGTTCACTAATGCCTAGGATATCGATGTTTATGCCTTCCATTTCATTTTTGACGATTTCCAATTTTACTCAATTCATACTTCGTACATTCCGCCTTCCGATTATTGATGGACATTTGCAGCTGTTTCTTCTCATTTTGAGTCATGTCACATCAGCAAGTGAAGGTCCTGAAAGCTTTACTCCGTCCACTTCATTAATGTCAACTCTACTTGGAGAAGGCAGCTTTTTCCCCAGTCATTTTGAGTGCTTTCCAATCTGAGGGGCTCATCTTTTGGTACTGTGTCAGACAATGTTCTGCTGCTATTCATAGGGTTTTCACTGGCCAATTTCTTTTTCAGAAGTAGGCTACCAGGTCCTTTCTCCTACTCTGTCTTAGTTTGGAAGCTCAGCTGAAACATAGGTTACCCTGTTGGTATTTGAATACCAGTGGCACAGCTTCCAGCATCACAACAACATGCAAGCCCCCACAATATGACAAACTGACAAATATGTGGGGGAGAAAAACAGAGAGAAGGGACAATTTACTAATGTCAGGTATGAAAGAGGTGATATGCCTACAGAATCCACAGCCATTAAAGGATGATAAAGGAATGTTACATACAACATAAGTCTAGTTCATTTCATAACTTAGATGAAAAAGAATTCTTCAAAATATTCAACATTCCAAAGGTTAATCAGTAGAAGTAAATAGCCTGACTACAGTTATATCTATTAACAAAATTTAATTCATAATTAACTACCTTCCACAAAGAAAATTCCAGGCCCATATAGTTTCACTGGTGAATTCCACCAAACTTTAAGAAAGAAACAGTATCCAGTCTTTACAATGTCTTCCTGAAAACAGAAAGTAGAGTAACTTCCTGACTTATTTTATGAATTCAGAATTACCCTGATATCAAAACCAGAAAAAGAAACTGCAAGAATAATGAAAAGCACAGACAAGACTCATGACACTGGATTCATAATTCTCAACAACTGTTAGCCTATTGAATCTTGTTGTTGTTAGTTGCTGTCGTTGAATCAGTTCTGACTCTTGGCAGCACCTTATGTATCAGAGTAGAACTGTGTTCCATAGGGTTTTCAAGGCTGTAACCTTCTGAGGTGCCTCTGGGTGTGTTCAAATTGCCACAATGTTGGCTAGTAGTCATGTGCTTAGCCATTGGTGCCACCCAAGGAGTCTAGCAATATATAATTGCAGTAATATAAAACATTATTTCCTAATGTGGTTTATCCAAGGAATGCTATTCACCGTATCAACCGATTAAAGAAGAAAAGCTATATGATTATTTTAAAAGCTGCAGAAAAATAATTTAACAAATCCTACCATTCAGTTATGATAAAGTCTTCCAACAAACTAGGACTTTAAGGGAACTTGCTCAGCCTGAAAAAGGTCACTGAAAGGAGCACTGGTAGCACAGTGGTTAATAGCTCAGCTGCTACTAGGAAGGTTGGCAGTTCAAACCCACCAGCTGCTCTGTGGGAGAAAGATGTGGCAGTCTGCTTCCGTACAAATTACAGCCTTGGGAACCCTGTGGGGCAGTTCTACTCTGTCCTATAAGATCGCTATGAGTCAGAATTGACTCAACAGCACACAACGGCACCACATTTAATGGTGGAAGACCAAACGGTTTTACCCTACGTTCAAGAACAAAGTAAGGCTGCCTGTTTTCACCATTCCTTTTCAGTATTATAGTGGAAGTCCTAGCCAGTGCAACAAGAAAAATAAACAGCATACAGGTATGTAAAATCTCTCTTATAGCAGATAACTTGGTTATCTACATAGAAAATATTATAGACTCTACAAAAAATTTACAAAACTGTTAAGTATAGCAAGGTCTCAGAATGCAAGGTCAATATACAAAAATTAATTGTATTTCTATTTTCTACTAACAAACATTTGGGGATGCAAATATAAAAAAGTACCATTTATAATAGCACCAATCTCATGAAATCATTAGACATAAATCTCACAAAATATGTGGGAGGTTTATATGGACAAAACTTCAAAATGCTGCTGGAGAAATTTGAAGAAGGTTTAAATAAATGGAGAGATATACTATGTTCATTGTTTGGAAGACTCATATTGTTAAAATGTCAATACTCCTCAAAATGATCTATTGATTAATAGCAATTCCAATCAAATTTCCAGCAGTCATTTTTTCTTTATAAAAATCACTCTATATTGAAAAGTGAAGGAATTAGAAGGCCAAAACAACTTTGAAAAAGAGCAAATTTTATGTAGCAATTTCTAAAGCGTGTATAAAAAATGCTACTAGAACTAATAAGTGAGTTTAAATGTTTTCAGAATATAAGTTTAATATATAAAAATCAAATGTCAATATACTGCTAATGAAAACGTGAAAATTTACAAATTGTAGCATTTCTAATTTAGAAATAACTTTAACAAAATATGTGCAAAATTTATATGCTGAAAACTTCAGAACGTTAATGAGATAGAGAAGACCTAATTAAGTGGATAGCTAAACTATGTTTATTTAGTGTAATATTATTCATATGTCATCTCTTCCCAAATTGATCTATAGATTCAATTCAATCCCAGTCATAATTCTAGCAGGCTTTGTGTTAGAAATCAACTAAATGATTCTAAAATTTATATGGCAAAGTAGTAAATTAGAATAGCCTTTGAAAATAAAAAGCAATGTTGGAAGACTCGTACCGTCTGATTTCAAGGGTTTTAAAAGTATGATACAATAATGAAGAGAGTGTTGTATTGGCAAAAAGATTAATAAATCGATTAGTGGAACAAAATAAATAGTCTGGAAATAGACTAATACATATGTATATGGTCAATTGATTTTTTTGACAAGGGTGCAAGGCAATTCAATGAGAAAGGATAGTCTTCTCTTCAAATGCGCTGGGATGATTGAACATGTGCAAAAGAATGAAACTCAACTCATACTTCATTTCATATACAAAAATTAGCTCAAAATGGATTGTAAGCCTATATGTAAAACCTAAAACTATAACATTTCTAGATGAAACATAGAAGAAAGCACTTGTTCCTTTGTGTTAAGCTAGCATTTTTAGGTAAGACCCAAAAAGCACAAGCCATAAAGAAAAAAATTGATAAGTTGGATTTCATAAAAATTGGAAACTTCCCCTTGACAGATATTTTTATAAAATGAATAGACAAGCCACAGACTGGAAGAATTATTTGTAAAACATATATATGATAAAAAACAGGTATTTAGAATATACAAAGAATCATCACAACTTGATAATCCGAATACAGATTACCTAATTTTTAAAAATCTGCAAAATACTTGAAAAGACACTTTTTCAGTGAAGATACATGCTTGGCAAAAAAGTAGGTGAGACGTTCAGCATTGGTAGTCATTAGGAAAATTAATGCAAATTAAAACCAGTTAGATGACACTACATACCTATTACAATGGAAAACAAGAACAAACAAACAAAAACATTTGACTTTTCAAGTACTGTGAAAATATGGAGCAACTGAAACTCTCATATATTGCTAGTAGGAATGCAAAATGGTACAGCCATTTTGGAAAACAGTTTAGCAGCTTCTTCAAAGTTGAAAATACAAATACCATCTGACCCAGCATTCTCATTTCTAGGCATTAGCCCTAGGAAAATGAAAATGTATGTCTACATAAAAAACTATGATGAGTATTTATATTCCTAATTGGCGAAAACTGGATACAGCCTGAATGTCCACCAATTCCTGAATAAAAAAATAAACTACGGTGTATTCATATAATATACTACTACTCAACAATAAAAAAGAATGAACTACTGATGCATGACTGAACACGGGCGAATCACAAATGTATATGCTAAGTGAAAAAAGGCAGGCTCCACAGGCTACACACTGGAAATTTCCATTTATATGACATTTTGGAAAAGGCAAAACTTACAGAAAACAAAATAGTGATTTCCAGAGATTGAGGTGGGAGGTGAGGATTGACTTCAAAGTAACATTAGGTTTTTGGGGTGACGGAACTTTTCTATACCTTAATATGTGGTAGTGGGTTGTAGACATTTATCAAAGTTTAAGAGCTCTACCCTTAATTAGGATGAAGTTTATGTAGGCAAATTATATCTCAATAAACCTGATAAAAAAACAAACACAAACTCAAGTATGGAAGAATGGGAGAATTCCCATTAGGGAGGTTTACATATTGGCCACTTTCTTACAATGCATGATTGATAGATCATTATTTCACTTATTTTGAATTCCTTGCAATTTTAGCTTTTGTACGCATGCGTGTAAACAAATCCTTTAATTGGTGCAAACAACATTTGTATCATTCCTAAGCATTAACACACATTATCTCATTTAATTTTTGTAATAACTCTGAAGAATTATTGGGACAGGCTTTCTAAATTAGGCTAGTAGATAAGAAAATTATAATTCCAAGAGGTTGCATGACTAGCTGAAGCTATTATGTGCTGAATTCAAGACTGGAAATCACATACAGATGCTGCCTCCTTCCACGCAGAGGTAGGGTGACTGCTTACCAAGACTATGGCCTAGTGCAGCTTCTCAGCCTATTCAGAGATTATCTGCCACACCAACTACATAGTAATTACATATACCTTACAAGGTAGCATAGAGTATTTACACCCTAGTAACTTGTAAGAACTGTAACTTTGTGTATGTAACATTGTAGTACTCCATCGAGTATCATCAACAACTTAGGTAGGTGTATTAACATTTTTGGAGAATTGATTGTTGCTCTAGAGTAATTGGTAGAAAATTTAAGGGCTCACAGGGGCCAAGGCTACAATGCAAGCGGATGAAGTGGGCCTGGGATAAAGGTCATGGTGGGGGATGGGGTAATGGAAGAATTTGGGCAGCACTGAGACAAATGTGCTACTCAAAGCATGTTTCATAGAGTATTTTTAACTGGTCCATGATAAGTGAAGAAACTGAGGGGAAGCATTTAGAAAATTCTATAGCAAGTTGAAAGTAATTTATATCTGTTGGGTTATCTAATAATAGAAGATATGGGCTTATGTTTTTGTCTTTTTTAAATTTTATTTTCTCTAGCAATTTATTCATTATTACTGTATTTTTTATGCAAATAACACGTGTTTGTTTGCTGGCTACGCCCTCCCTTGCCCTGTGAGGTATTTTTGTAGGTGTGCTATGCTAGTTTTTCTCACAGCAACGTGTGGAAGAGGATTGGCATGGCAGCACTTGTGAGGGCGCCTCCCAGGGGAAGGATGAGGCTGGCAAACAAACTCACAGGGCACGTGTTATGTGTACAAAAATACAGAATAGTGGTTCATTATGGGTAGAAAATTAAAACAAAACTAGTACTTCAGATAGTTGGAGAAGCACTGATCCGAGGTGTTCAAACTAAATAAAAAGAATAATAATTTGGAGACTTGCAACATATTTGTGGCCAGTCTTGGACTCTGGGTTTTTTAGTTTGCAATCCTTCCTTTAGATTCTAAATTTTGTAAGTGATCTAACCCGAAATACTTGAGACCTCTGCACCAGGACTGCAGTATTCTCTCCCCTTCTAGAATTGCTTTCATTACACTATGCTTAACCATTATGTTTTCAATTCACATTGAGCTTTATGGACCATATTATTACATTTAAAATAAGGATGTTATAAAGAATTCAGTTAGTTCACTATGTTATGTAGAGTCCTCTTATGATCATCTACAGGAGAAATGTGTGTTCTCACACTTTATTATCCAAAGGAGTCATACTGATCCTATTACTGATCATATTGAATGAGCAGTTCTCTCTTTTCAGTGGCTGCTAGGAAGCTCAGGATTAACTTTGGACTGTAATAACTGTAGAGGGGCTTAGGGTATGCATTTAAAAAAAAATTATTTGGCTTGATTTATATATACTCTTGCTTAATTTTATATTTTCTACCATATCCTGTCAGTAAAATTTTTTGCTCATACTACATTTATATTTGTAGCAAAGTAAGGAGCACCAGAAAGAAAGATGGTAGTTAGAGTGCATGAAAGGAAAGAAGGAAGGAAATGAAGGAGGAGGGAAGGAGAAAGGAAGAATAGAAAGAAGGACACATAGGAAGGACGCAAATACATACATATATTCAAATGTGCCTGTATATTGAATATTAACTATCCAAATAAATCTAGAATACATTAGTTCTGCATTGAAATATACTCTCCATGATACTTAGTTGAAAAGATTCTGTGAAAATTAAGTTTGCAAATTTCAAGGTTAAAAATAAAAGTAGTGGGGAAAATATACTATAATTCTCCATAGGTAAATATAGGCAATGCAGTTTATCCCCTATTTTCTACATTTGAAACTCCCTTTTCTTATGAGTTATGAAAACTGGAAGTCATTTCATTACTATCTCCATATTCATGTGGTCTCAGAGTTTCAGGTTCGTCATTAAAGCCGGACCCTGTCTGTACGCAGGCTGTGTAACCCGAGAGATAACCACATCATACTGAAATAATATGCTTTTATTCCAGTTGGCAACCTGAGGAGTAGATGAACTGTACATATTATTAGAGCAATTGTAAGAAAACTTCAGGCCAAATTTACATCCTACTCAGCACAACTTTGTGATTCCCGGAAAGAAGTTTCTATGCTGCTAACCAGGAAAAGAATCCAACCTATTAAGAACAATTACATATGGTTTTCAACTGTCTACAATGGGAGTTGAAATTCTGTGTAATTAGTTATACCTTATGCAGATAAAAAGAAAAGAAGTTTAAAAGCAAACTACTCTGCTGGTAAAAGCATGAGAAATATTGAAAGCCCATTTATTATCAGTAGTTTCATAACCATTGCTAATCTTTGTTCTAAGATTTTGAATATATTGTGTTCATTGTCACAGAAGGAAAAGTAATTGTAATACTTTTTAGTTTATGTGGTCTCACCACTAAGGGTCACGGAGAACTTTTTGATCACTAATTAAAGCTGTGAACAAAGTTAGTGAACTTCCGCTATTAAACAGGAGCATTTTCCTGGCTGATGAGACAGAGCCACCTCGAGAATGGCATATAGCAATTCATGGATAGAATAAAATTGCTTAGAAAGGGAAATGGAAATGGCTGCTCTTTCAATTGAAACAGCAGGGTCCAGAAAACATACAAGTGACAATTAATTACCTAGCCTGGATATTGCCCAGATCCGTGGATAGCTATCCAAATTTGATTTCTCTTCATCCTAAAATTATTCTCCTGAAGCACACAAAAAGGGTATTAACACAGACCAGGTTTAAATAGCACAGAATATGTTAGAAAGTTCCTTTTTCAAGCCAGATAATTATGTAGATGAATAATCTACTTTCTGAAGTTTATCTGTCTTCCTTTATACCAGAACATAAACGCACATACATAAATACTCAAATAGCTACACACATATATACATACTTAAGTACACAAACACAGTGCCAAATATCTGCACAAATACATATATAAATATACTTAACAGCAAATGTACATGCACCTACGCACACATACACACTTGTAAATATACTCACACATAAATATACACACAAATATATACCCAGATACTTAGACATTCACAAATATGCATACATACCTAACTTATTTAAATATTCCAAGTTAAGAAAATGTCATCTCCTGAAACACAAAGACTTTCAACGTGGGAGGGAAATCATAGCATACACAAAAGACAGGAAAGATAAACTGTATGCAGGGTTGTATGAGCAGGGTAAATCTGACTTTCTTCCATTTGTAGTGTTTTTCCAGTATTCTCTTCTTATCCCCATCTTTGTTCTCGATCCTTGGGGATTTTTTTCTGTCCTTAGACCCTCCTTTGGCATCTTTCTTTAGCACATCAGCCCGCAGAATGAAGCATGCACAGGATGAGAGGCAGTTTCTGCTCCTAGGTTGGAAAGGGTAGAAATACATCATCATTATTAACTGTTAAAAGCAGTAAAGGAATACATCATCATTATAACTATTATTAAATGATAATTGTGTAGGACATTATGTTAGGCACTATAAAACCCTGTTACCCACTTAAATAATCTTTCCTTTATTCAATAAGTGGTATCCAGTATGAAATCAAACCTGCAGAACACAAAAGACAGAAAAAATAATGAATCAATAATACCTCAATGAAGTGTAAAGTATATGTCACAGAGTAAGAGACAGTGCATGTTCTTACATTATTTGCTTGAATTATTGCCTTTATTCAACAAATGTCTGTGAGACTAAAAAAAAGACTAGCATGTGAAAATTTTAGTGAAAGATTAAATGCTCCAGATTAGCAAATGAATGAACTGGCATAAATCAACTTGAGATGCAACAGAACAGAACTGTTCTTTATCAGACCCTTACTACTCATGGAACAATTTAGTCCTACGGTTGGGAAGTCACCACCTACATCCTTATGCACTAAATTATGCTTCCTTGCACCCAAACCTTGTCCTTGCATTTAACCTAGAGTGCTTAATAGGTTACCAAAACTCTGAACTAGAGGCAAGGAAAGAAATCAACTGTGAGTTTTCTGTGCTCTTCAACTTTTAAGCTTGTAACAAAGGTCTGTTTGGGCAGCAACTGCCCATAATTCAAAAAGCATACACATGAAATAAATGGGTTGGTAACCTGAAGGTTCCAATGGCTTAGATAACAGGATATAGGCAAATAAGCTACAAGTTTTCTGAAAGTTCTGATCAGAGAGGGATGAGAAACCTCAACTTGATTCATTCACATGATGCCATGGACTTACTAAAGATAAAAAATCTTTGTTGGAAAGAAAATGTTGCAGCCATCTCTTCCAATGTATTATACTCTTTCTAGAAATCAAGAAGCATTGCAATACAAAGGAAAGAGAGAGAGAGAGGCGGATAGGTATAAAGGAAGGGAAGAAAGAGATCTTATTTTTGGAGCATTGTTAAGTGACTCCTATTAGTATGAAAAAAGTGCCTGAGCACTTTAAAAATGTGTTAAATCATTCCCTATTGCTTTTCTTGGGCTTATAAATGTCACTCTGCATTTTTACATGAAGATCCATACTGTGTTCATTTCGTCTCCACCTCCTTCTTACCCATAACTTTATTTCCTCCTCTAACTTATTTGGTTTCCTCTTATCCACTACTCCTTATATCTCCCATGCTTTTAATACATTTAGTTTCTTCCATTTTAAAAGGTCGTCTTGGAAATATAGGCACTTACAGTTTTGCAGACTAACGTGGCCTCTACACAGCAGAACTTCAAAAGTAATCTTAAATTTAAGGGAGATATAATATCAAAGTTCAAAACTATCTTCTACAAAGAAACGTGATTTTAAATGTATCTTACATATTTTGAGCCAAAGCATGTACACTTGAGATAGAGATATATTTAGAATAAATACTAAATAGCTGAATCTACAAAACCTAATTTTCCTTCTCAAGATGTCTTTTTAGCTAATATTTTCCCTAATTTTGAATGGTTCTGAGAAGATTTCCATACTGCTAGGGTCACAGATCATGAAGAATGTTGTTGTTGTTAGGTGCCATTGAGTCAGTTCCAACTCATAGCGACCCTATAGGACAGAGTAGAACTGCGCCATAGGGTTTCCAAGGAGCAGCTGGGTGATTTGAACTGACCTTTTGGTTAGCAGCTGAGCTCTTAACCACTATACCACCAGGGCTCCACTATGAAGAATATGTGTGTGTGTGTGTGTGTGTATAATATTTTATGTATATATAATTTGCTATTGTAATTAAGTGAAACCTAGAGGAATGTTAATCTCATACATTGAGTCTGTCTTAGGCCGGACTCTCTAGAGAAGCAAAATCAGTAAAGTGTATTATATATAGAGAGAGAGGTTTATATCAAGGAAAACAGCTCATGCAATTGTAGAGGCTGAAACATCCCAAGTCCGTGTATCAGGATAGAGACTTCTCTCAATTCATGTAGCTGTAGGGGCTGGTGAACCGAAGATTGGCAGGTTGGAGAGCGGGGCTCCCCATCCCAAGTTTCAGGATCCCATTTCTTCCCAATCAATGCCCTTACTTTAACTTCAGATACCTCTCTAGGTTGGCAAATTGAGCTGGTACTGTAATTCAGCCACTCTTACAATAAGGCTCTGGGTTTGGTTTTTGGCAATTTCACCTCTGTTACTACAGGATGTGAGGCTTTCTTTCAAAGCACAAGCAGAAGATTTAAGATCATTTATGCAGCACTTGAGCTTTGACTCTGGAACCCTGAGTGCTTCTCTTTCTTTTACCAGTTTGTCTAGTGAAAGTAGGACTAACCAACTAGCTTCCTCATACTTCTCATTCTGACAAAGCTGTAGAAAGATATCACACGTGTTCACCCTGAGCCTCACCTTTCACCAATGCCTGATCTACTGGTGGTGATATTTTGCATAATTGTATCGAAACCTCATGCCTTGGATTAGCAGTGCCCTCTTTACTGCTGGAAGCAGAGTCATCAACATCTTTAAGACTAATCAGACTTGAGAACCAATTTAAAAAACTTATCCTTACAATTTTGTTTCTCTAGAACCACCCTAAGTACCAAATGTCTTAGGCTGGGTTCTCTAGAGAAGCAAAACCAGTAAAGCATATAAATATATATAGAGAAAGATTTATATCAAGGAAACGGCTCACGTTATTGTAGAAGCTGAAATATCCCAAGTCCATGTATCAGGATAGAAGCTTCTCCCAATTCACATAGCCATAGGGGCTGGTAAACCCAAGATTGGCAGGTCAGAGAGCAGGGTTCCCGCTCTCAGGCTGTGAAGATCCATGAATTTCAAGACCTGAAGAGAAGCTGATAGCTCAAGTCCCAAGAGCCAGAGGTCAGACAAACAGGAGTATACAGAGTGAGCAAAAAAGTCAGAACATTGGCTTGTATGTGGATGTGGGCCACACCCCCAAGGAAACTCCCTTTCAGCAGATTGGCTACTCACAGCAGATTCAATCATGGGAGTGACCACATATAAACGCTGAGAATCACGGCCCAGCCAAATTGACACACGATCTTAACAATCACAGAGTCTGTCCGTGGATTGTATAATTATTATCGTACTGCATGATTATGAGGCATAAATGCTAAGTGGTTCACATAAATGATGTCATTAGAATTTTATATAGCCACACTAACTTTTTATCTGCCCATTTTGTCAGTGGTGCCATTAGCGGTGATGTTTTTAGTTACTATTGAGTCGATTCTGACTCATGGCGAGCCCATGTGTGCAGGGTAGAACTGCTCCAAAGAGTTTTCAAGGCTGGGATCTTCTGGAAGCAGATCACTAGGCTGGTCTTCTAAGGTACCTTTGATGGGTTCAAACTGCCAACTTTTTGGCTAGTAATTGAATGCTTTATTTACTGTTTATACCACCTAGGGACTCCGTATTAGTGGTGATTATTTGGGGAGTAACCATTTCCCCAAATAACCATATTTAACCATGATCAGTATTAACACAAATATCATTGCATACTATGAAGAAATGCTTCCTCCATGAATAAAAACAAAGTCTTGGAGTCTTAAAAGTTTCTTTTATTGGAAGGATTTTCAATTCATCCATGGGTTTATGAGTCCCAGATTAAAAACCTTTGCTGTGGTTTGTCTGTATTTTGGGAGATCATGAAGGAGGGGATAGAAAAGGAAGTTCATCTACTGCATCCTGAAAATTGTATCTTCCTTCCAGTTTTGCATGACATTTACTTAAACTTGATAGTTGTGCATCTCAAACTTTAATGTGAATCACCTGGGAATATTTTTAAAAGGCAGATTTTGATTCCGGAGGTCTGGAGTAAAGCCCGGGATTCTGCATTTCCAACAAGCTCCCGGGTGATACTGACACTGCTACCCTGGCAACTACACTTTGAGAATCAAGGCTCTATTTAACTCTAAAGGTATCAATGGTTCTTAACCAGGAGCCTGTGGATCCCCTGAGCATTCATCCATAGGTTTTAGAATTCCATGAGTCCCAAGAAATCTAATGCAAAATTTTGTGTGTATGTGGATATAAGCATTTTTTTTTATTATTGTAAGTCCATAGATATCATCAGATTCTATAACACACCTATGTCCTAATTAAGGCAAGAGACTACTAAGTCAATCCTTCCATTTTTCAATGAGTAAACTAAGATCCAAAGGCGCTACATTATCTACCAGGCTAACACAATTAGTGACCAAAGTAGAACTTGCGTCCAGATCTCTAGTGTCTAATCCAGGGGGTTTTCATGGTACTAGATTGTCTTTCATACTTTGATTATTGTGTAAAACTTTTTAATAGTACAGTAAATGAGTGAATAATGAAAGAATAAATACAAGAGTAAATATGAGTACATTCATGCAAATGTGTTCTTGAAGGAAAAGTATAAGGTACTTGGCCTAGAGTGGTAGACAAAATGATGGAATCAATGATATTTAACTGACTTTGACATGGAAGAAGGTCAGGAACCATGAACGCTGGGTAGAGAAGAGTAGAGACAACAAAGATAGAATTGGAAAGTTGTCCTCTCAAATTATCTTTTTCTCTTCCTCAATAAAGCTATATAAATATGTGAGCATTAGTCACTAGTGCAAAAAAAAAATTACTAAATGTTGAAAATAAAATAAAAACCTTTGAATATTCTCCACAGAGAAATGTACATACTTATAAACTATATTATGTTTTCATTAGCCACTTATGCCTAATTGTGAATACAGAATGGGAGAAACACAGGTTTTTAAAAGAATTACTCCTGTGATAAAAAAAAAAAAAAAAAAATTTTTTTTTTTTTTTTTACTCCTGTGGTAGGTGATGTTTAATAATGGATTTAATAATGGTTTAATAATGGATTTGTAATACCATTGAAACATACATTTAAATATTGGCCAATTCTTTAAGGTGGACTATGATCGGAAACCCTGGTGGCACAGTGGTTAAATGCTACGGCTGCTAACCAAAGGGACAGCAGTTCAAATCCGCCAGGCACTCCTTGGAGTCTCTGTGGGGGCAGTTCTACTCTGTCCTATAGGGTCGCTATGAGTCGGAATCGACTCTACAGTACTGGGTTTTTTTATGATTCTGAAGGTATTAGAGGTTTCCAAAGTGTATCTAATTAGGACCTATGCGGACACCTGAGACATACGCCTAGCCTTGAATCATCATAAGTGCGTGCTGCCTTGAGCAGAGAGCAATTCTTCAGAGCCTTGCCTAAAGGTGGTTGGATTGTAAAGAAAGATACTAAGGTGACAATGGACACAGATAAAAAAATGCAAACTTGGGAATCATGAGATTTTAAGAAGATATGATTTTCTATTTAATTTCCAATTACAGAATCAAATCAGAAGAACGGTAAAGATTTTCAGAGATGCAGAAAGTTTGCAGATATTCGTCAGAGAGGATCCCCTGTTGTATCTGGGTTAGATGAATTCACTGCTATCATAGAATCTAAGACAACAGTAATATTAGAAAACTAAGGACATCTTAGGCTTCTGTCAACAGAAAGTTCAACTAATAAGGCAAAGCCCAAACAGTTTTTTATTCTTCCTCTTGGACATTATGCAATGAAACTATAAATTTAATTTGAAGAAGAAAATTGTTGGCGACTATCATGGTTCTACCATGATTAAAAGGTGCTTGAAGAATACAAAAAATGTTTGGCATTTCTAGAGAAGCAATTCTCTCCCAGAATGGTAGCTAGGGGAAAAATATGTCCAATGTGTTCCCTACCAGCTGCCACAGATTTATTAAAAATGCAAATCTGACCTGGTCCCGTCTGCCCCTCAACACCCATCAATGGCTTTTAATTGACCTCAGGATAATGTTTGAACAGCTTGAACTGACTTTAAAACCTTTCCTGATTTGTTTCTTGCTTATGTCCCAATTCTCATTTCCCACTACTCCTCAGATAGTATTTAAGCCTTAGTAATACTGACCTGAAAGACCATTGCACCCACCTAAATGAAAATGTATCTCTTCTCTAGTTTATGGTTTTCTTCCACCTGGAACACCTTCTTTTGTCTGGTTAATTAACTCTGAACTCAGGTGTTATCTTTTCTAGGCACCTTTTTTCAAACTACCAGCCTGTAATTTACCCGCACCCCATCTTTCAATATCTTTATGTTAGGAAGACCCTAAACAAAATGGATTGACACGGTGGCTGCAACAATGGATGGGCTCAAGCATAACAACGATTGTGAGAGTGGCATAGGACCAAGCAGTTTTTTGTTCTGTTGTATATAGGGTCATTATGAGTCGGAACTGACTTGACAGCACCTAACAACCTGACACCTTAACATTTAATATATTATTCTAAAATCATGTTAATCTACTGTCTTTCCCTCTGCATTCTATATTCTCTAAGACAAGGACCATGTCTTTTATCTTTGTATCCCTATTCTTAAGTTGTAGGTTGGTGGTTCGAACCCAGCCAGAGGTACCTTGGAAGGCATCCCTGACAATCACCTTCTGAAAGGTCACAGCTTTGAAAACCCTGTGAAGCAGTTCTGCTCTGCACACATTGTGTTGCTGTGAGTCAGTATTGACTCCATAGCAACTAACGACAATAAGCTGTAGGGGAAAAAAAAAAAATTTTTTTCCACCCGAGAAATGTTTGTTTACTTGAATGAGCACTATTTAATTATATATGCCCTTGGTGAAACCAAGGCAATGGAGTTCAGCTACTGCCAATTATATAAACTGCAGGCATGAGCCACGGGAAAAACTTCATAGTCCTTGGAGTATGTTAGATGATGGCCCACTCCTCCTTCAGCAACAGTCATGCCCATGCTTACTACCCTTCATTAGCTTCCCATAACCTCATGAAAATGCCTGTAAGTCCCTACATCACAAGGCTTACCTCCCTGGCCTCATTTTATACCATTCTCTCCTTCATTCTCCCTTTTTCCATTTCACGAACTTGAAAAGTTTGTTGACACTACAGAGCCTGTGCACATGGTGTTTTTTTCTGCCTGACTTGCTCTTCGTTCATGTAGGTCCCAGCTTAAGAATTGCCTCCTCCCTGTGCATACAGGTTTTCTTGATCACCAAAAGTGGCAATCCCTCTCCCCATCACTCTCAATCATGTTATCCCCTTTTATTATTTTTATATTAATCACACCACCTGAAATTTCTCTTATTTTCCATTATCTATTTCACCTGCTAGAGTTAAAGCTCAGGGAAAATGGATCTTCTCTATCTTGTTCTTTCTATGTTTCTGTCAAGGAAAACAGTTCAAGCATGTAGTAGGTGATCAGTAAGTATGTGTAGACCTAATGGAATGAGTATATTTCCTTTACATATTGGGTTTTCTTATAAAATATTATCTGTACAAGAGTTTCTTAGATTAAAAAAAATGTGATAAAACCATACCTCTCTGACTTTTAAATTCAAACTGTTTCTCTTTCCTTTATCCTTTCCTTCCTTCCTTTCTTGCTTCTTTCCTTCATTCTTTTGATCAGGTTGATATTACATGCTAAGTACCATTAATTAACACATTATTCTATGTCTGTTGCTGAGCCAGAATCGACTCAACAGCAATTTTTTTTTATTATGTCTGTAGACAATAGCCTCACTAAAATCATTTTCATCCCTAAATTGTCCTGAATATGATACTCTGTCTTGTTAGGCACAGATTATAAATTATTTTGTTTTTATTATTTGAGTGCCTAAGATGGTGCCAGTGTGTAGTTTTTAAAATGAACCATCTCTCTAAGGATGATTTAGAAGAACAAATCACTTACTTTTTGAGACTCTAAAAAATTCCAACCAAGAAGGACTATAAGAAACACATTTATCCACCAACTCAGTAATACAACCATGTCGTCTAAATAGGACATTGCCTTGTAGCTGGAATTCCACAAGAAAGCAGCATGTGAAAAGCCAGAGAGGTACAAAACCACAGCATGTTCCTGGAGCCAGAAGTATTCTGTATTCTGGGAGAGTAACATTGGAAGTAGAGAGAAAGGAAGTGTTGGTGATAGGTTAGGTAAGACAGAGAGGACAGGTAGTAAAAGACAAATTAGCTTAAATTTTATTCTGTAGGTGATGGATTCTATTCTGTAGGATATTGGGAAATAGCATAGGTTTGAAGAGGGTAAATATAGAAATAGTCCAAGTGAAAGAAAAGAGAATAAGAACAGATAAGTGTGAATGGAGGTTGATTCATATAAAAATGACCTATTTTATTGACAGAATTATTGAGATTTGAGTGGTGGAATGTGGGAAGTTATAAGCTAAGGAGAAATCTAGGATGATTCCCCCATTTGGGTTTGGAAGTGGCCTTCTCCAAGATACTGGAAGGGGAAAAGTTTTGTTGGAGTTGGTGTTGCAGCAGTTTCTTCCTAGATGCACTTTATCACTTTTCTTTTTTAATGCATAAAAGGTGTTGTAGGAGAGTTGGGGGAAGAAGAGAAAACAATCCATCAGAATTCTCAGGTTTCAACTGAAGCATTTCTTTTTTGCCTGTACTCCCTGGCCCCCTCTCCTCCACCATCAATTGCCCTATCCCCTAGTCCCCTCTATATTTCCTGCATGCCTCCCAGCAGGTTTTTTTAATCTATTCCCCACCCCACCACCACCCCAATCCATCTTGCAAAACACAACTTTGTGTATTTTATTTATATACCTGTGTCTTCCCCATCTAGCAGGCTGCCAGCTTCTTGAGGATCGGGTTTATGTGCACCACAAAACACACAGCAAAGTGCTTGACACACAATGAATGTTTGTTGTATTGAACTCCTACTTAATTGTTCTTAAACCAAGAAAATCAGGGTGAAAAGATTCTCTGTAACTCTTAATTCTTCCCTGTTGTGCTATGTAGAATGTATGATTTGTAATCTATGTGTAAATTTCATAAACCTTGCATAAATAATTTAAAAGTAAATATAATCTGGTTACTATTCCTTAAATGTAAATAGACATCTATGCATATTAAGATAAATGATTTTCCACATGGCTTTCCTTTCAAAGTCATGTTTCTACATAACAAAATAATGGCAACACTGCAGATGTACTGGCAATGTGGTTTGGGAGAAAAAATACTGGACGAATTGATTTTGTCACTTAACTGACCCTGAGATAGATCTGAAAGGTGAATCATTGAACTCCCTTGGACATTAGTTTTCTCATTAATAAAAACACATTTCTTAAAGGTATCTCTACCTCCATAATTCCCTGATCTATTTTTTATGTTATTTTGAAGCCCTGTTGGGGTCGCTAAATGATCTATGACAAGCCTATAGTCACTACTTCTACTTCCTGTTAATCTGATGCATCTCCTCTAGTCGTAGCTTAACTCTTTTGTGGATGAATATTACTGAAGAACAGTATTCTCTCAAATATTATGTCTATACAGAAATAAAGAAGAGAATGGCAGCTATTATCTGAATAATTAAGAAAAAGAGAGGTTTACTGGAAATACCTAGGTGATTAAAGCAAAATTAATGTTGCTGGAAATTGATCTTTGTTATTTGTGCATAGGGAAGAAATGACTCTACTGTTGTATTTTATATTTTGATAGTCTAATCAAAAATAAAAATAGTTGGTGTCTTAGGCTGGATTATCTAGAGGAGCAAAACAAGTGAAGTGTATATATGAATACATATAAAACAAAACCAAATCAAACCCCTTGCCATCAACTTGATTCCAACTCATAGCAATGTGATAGTATAGAGAGATTTATTTCAAGGAATGGCTTACACAGTTGTGGAGGCTGCTAAGTCCCAAATCTGTAAGTCAGGCATCAGGCTGGAGGCTTCTTTTGACTCATGTGGTTGCAAGGACTGACAAACCCAAATTTGGCAGGTCAGGCAGGAAGTTGCTGGCTCACAGGGTTGCTGGAGCTGACTCACCCCAAAATCTGCAGATCAGGTGGCAGGCTGCTGACTCACATCCCAAAAACCAGAAGTCAGAGGATGATGGGTCTAGTGGTGCAGAATTGAGTGTAAGCTTTGCCAGAGCTTCCATATATATATCGGATACAGGCCACACCCCCAAGGAAACTCCCCTTTCAACTGACTGGATGCTTACATGAGATCACAAAATGGAGGATGATTACTTAATATCTGCCAAACAACTGAGAGTCATGGCCTAGCCAAGTTGACATGTAACCTTAACCATCATAGTCCACCACTTGTCAACTTGGCACCTGTACCCATCTCCTTAAACCATACATAATCTCTAAATACAGTTATAAAGTCGTACTTGCGCCTAACATGATACAATTAACATGCGTGCAAGCTGAAAATGCAGTAGCCCTGTTTACATCTTGTATTTTATTTGTGCCTTAAGGTCCTGTTCAAGCCTGATCTCGTATATACTACTTCCATTTAATGATAGGGCGCTGCTGTGCACGTCCGACTTTATGACTCTGTGGGTCAGACAAAACCCAGTTCGTAATGGGCAGCTCAGGCCACGTGGTGACTTGGTAGTTCATGGTTAAGCATCAAGTCTCTACTGAGGCCCAGTAACAAACCTGTACTGATTCATGGGCTATACCCAACGGTTTGGATGGCTGGTCATAGACTTACATAATTAGATAATAAGTAATGGAATAAGGGAGGGAAGAAAACAAAGATATTTGAGATATATGCACATTCGCACAACACACATACGTGTATAACAAAACAAGGAAGAAATACCCAAAACAATTACAGTCCTCATTTCTGCAACTGCTCACAAGTTCGTAGCTGGTATTTAGAACTACCTTCTTCCACCTCCATTCCTTATTCCCTTTGTCCTCAGTAAGCACCTTAGCTGATCGTGGTTTTTTGCCTGGTGGGGTGATCCAAACCTTCATTCCCGAAGAGCCTGGGCCATTAGTAGTTATGCTGAAATTGGGTTACTGTAGTTTTCCATTGACTTTAATCACAAGGCATGGCAGTACTAATAGAATCCTAAGGGATCTCTTGTATTCCAGACATATTCTTCTTTATCTCCATTATGAAATATCAATCCAATTTCCCCTTTGTAATCAGGATCAATAACACCACCCAATACAGTAACTCCCTTCGATGCCTGTTGATCCAGAGGCATGAGGAGCCCAAAGTAGAGGGGTAGCATTCATAACTTCCCATTCAATGGAATCAGTGTTGTGTCTCCTGGTGGGAGCATTTATCCCTTTGGAACTAAGACTTCTAGACCTGCAGAACAAAAATTTTATGAGTAGGTTACTGAGGGTAATAGTGAGTCATGCCACTCCCATTTCAACATCTTGATTTCTGGACCCACGAATCCTGGCTATGGGAGAAACATCACCATATATCAGATGCTGCTTTAGAGCACATACAGCCTCCTGGAGAACATTGCCACAACACTGTAAGGTATTCCCACCAGACTTCTGCCCTAATTGTTTAGAAGGCCTTTCCATTGTTCTATCAAGCCAGCTGCTTCAGGATGATGGTGAACATAGTAAGACCAGTGAATTCCATGAGTGTGTTCGCATTGCTGCACTTCATTTGCTGTGAAGTGAGTTCCTTATTACAAGTGGAATAGCATTCAGAACCCTTGATGAGCTTTACAACAGTGTCTTTCAACCTTTTTTTACAAGGATCCATTAGTGGGGGAGGACATTTTATGTCATAACCTAGTATACACATATGCACAAGTGTGCACACACACACAGGCACACACACAAACTTGGAGCAATCATTTTCTGAAAAGTATATTCCTAATTGTGCAAGGTACTTTTAGTCTTTTCTATTCTATTTCATTAAAAAAAACTTGGAACACACTAAATTTCAAGGCTCATAAATCGGTCACAAACCTCTGTTTGAAAAAAATTGATCTATAACCCTTTATAATCTGACTGTCTGAAGACTTTGAGATTGATGTTCCCTCTACCTAAAACTCGTTGTCCAGAAATCTTTACAGGAATAGCTCCTCCTCCTCCTCGTCCTCCTCCTTTTTTTTTAAGTTTCTACTCGAATGTTGTAGCTTCAAGGAAGACTGCCCTTACCAATCTAAAGAAGACCCTCACACCAACTATGTCAACAGTATCTTCTTCACTTATTTGTTAATATGTTTATTGTGTGTCTCTCCCCTAAACATGGATGTAAAAACTCCGTAAGAGAGATCTTCACTGTTGTACCACCACTGTGCCTGGCACTGTAGCAAGTTATCAGTGGATATATATATTTTGTCTTTCATATAAGCACATCTGTTTTAAACTTCCAAAAGATTATTGTACAATGAGGAATACCATTTTTTGGTTAACCTGGAAAACGTTATTGATAGATCGTTTTGTTTTCCCTCTAAGGGTATGCTAGAACAAAACGACAGCCAAAAAAATCAGCAGAGAGGAATGAGTCATGTATTTTGAGTTTGGTAGAAAACAAAATCTCGTCAATAGTGCTTTACCTTCCCTAGGAATTAGAAAAAAGCTTGCCCCTGGATAGGACAGTTTCTTTACAGTGATTGAATGGCCGAGTCTCACTGTGACTTTTTTGTCTTCCTTTTTTAGAGTGAAGCAGTGTGCAGAGAGGGATCTAAATTTTACATGGCCTGAAGCATATACAGTTGGAGGCCCTCTTTAAGAAAACAAAATTATAATACAACATGTCCTTTAAATGCCCCCCAACAGAAAGCAAACTGTGATGGGGAAATTTTAAGGATAGTAGTCTTAGCCAGTTGTGGTTACGATATCTCATTTCTGCAAATTTTTCAAGAATGTATGACCCTGTGAATATATTTCCCAGGCCTGTCAGGACTTTAGAAATGCAAGCAAGGAGGCTTATGATATTTAAGCCTTATCATCTTTACACTAAATCCAGTTCTGCTTCTAGGTACATATTTAGTCACAAAATCTTTTTTCTACAGTAAAATAAAACTGGCACAATTTTTGTCTGCGGAATTATGGACACTTTTAATCACTTCTTGTTTCTTCCTCCCTGAGATTACTAACAGATTGTTTTGGTGAGAACTGTAGGTATTTCCCAAATCTCCTCTCATAGCCTTAAAACCAAAATTTTGGGTTAGTTCCTGAGGTCGCTAATTACATTCATTGTGTACGGATTTTGCGATTTAACTTCAGAAAAGAAACCTATTGCTCACTTACAGGCAGGAGCCTCATTTTACCCCTCTGACCCCCATTTCCACCCCATTTCCACCCCGATATGAAAGCAAATCCAGGACTTTGATAGGAAAACACCGTAGGTACCACAGAGAGGGAATCCCTGGGCAGTACAAACAGTTAAAGGACTTTGATGCTAACCAAAAAGTTGGAGGTTCTGGTCTACCAAGAGGCATCTTGGAAGAAAGCCTTAGCAGTCTACTTCAGAAAGGTTACAACCACTGAAAACCCTATGAACCACAGCTCTACTCTGACACATATGGGTTTGCCATGAGTCAGAATTGACTTGATGACTTTTTTTTTTTTTTTTTCTGTACGAGAAAATATAAGGGGGACTTAAACAGGACAACAAGGATTAAGAAAGATTTTGAAATTTCTAAGGAGTCATTGAATGATTTATAGTGGGAGTGTTAGTTTCCTCTTGCTGCGGTAAGAAATTACAACAAGCTTAGTAGTTTAAAGCAACATAGATTTATTATCCCCCAATTTTGTAGATTAGAAGTCCAACATGGGTCTTACTGTGCTAAAATCATGTGTCGGCAAGGCAAGTCTCCTGTCTTGAGACTCCAGGGGAGAATCTGCTTCTCTGCCTTATTCAGCTTCTAGAAGCACTGGATATTCCTGAGCTTCTGGTCCCCTTCCTTCATCTTCAAAGGGTTCCTCTTCCTTAGTCATATGTCCACAGCCAGGAAATATTCTTCACCTTTAAGGATCCATGTGATTACATTGGGGCCATCAAATGATCCAGGATAATCTCTTCATCTCAGTGTCCTTAATTTAATCACATCTGCAAAATTGCATTTATTATTAAAAAGATCATTTCAAGATCCATCCTGAAATACAGTTCTGTTAGTGATATGATAATATCCATGCACCTACAAGGAGGACTAGCTAATATGACCATTATTCAAATTTATGCACCAACCACCAAGAAAAAAAATGAAAACAGTGAAGATTTTTACCAAATTCTGCAGTCTGAAATTAATCAAACATGCAATCAAGATGCATTGATAATTACCAGTGATTGGAATGTGGAAGTTGGAAATAATATCTGAAAGGCTGATGGTATGTAAAATCTTGTATAAATAGTTCTATTTCTATTTAGTTTAATTTCTCTTTTTTAAAGAATTTCTGTTTTATACATATTAATTTTCTTTTAGTGCTTAATGTTTCATGCCTATTATATACCTTCATTATATATTGTCATTTCCTAAATGAAGTGAACATTTTTGTCCCATTAAATGCATTTTTTGCCCTGAAATCTATCTTGCTTGAGACTAAAATAATGATCAATATCTGCTTTAAACTTCTCAAATACCTGAAAAATCTTACTTCCCATGGGATAGGAGTAGGAAAGGATCAACAGAATTTCATTAGCTTCTATGTCAAAGTCATACATATGAGACCTAGTAACTTTTTTCTTTCTGCTAAGGGCATTAAAATGGTAGATGGGGAATTGTCCCTACAAACACGAGTATCTGCTTTTAGGTTGCTATTGTTGTTTATGCGACTTAGTTTATACTAAGAAATCGCAGCGAGTTATAAGAACGTCCCTTTTCCATGACTATCACTCTTTGAATTCTGAAAGTGTTAGCTAATAGAGAAGAAAGCACAACCTTAACAGAAGCAAATGTATCTAATATATAAACACTAAACTGTTCTAATTAACTGTTTAAATAACCATCAATACAATAATTGTATTTTGTACAGTTATGATACACAGAATATTTGATTCTATCTGGTAATAATAATAAAAGAATTTTGTATAGATGAAAACATGTGCATTTCAGTTTTTAGTATCAATATTTTCTTTTTCTCATGCTTACAAAATGAGAAAGTGGTAAAATAGTTTGAGTTTCCACTTCTTTCGTTTTATACCTAACATTAGGAAGTGGTAAAGAACAATGAACCAGATCATTCTGGAATCCAGAGGTAGAAGAGAGAACCCCAATAAACCACACATTCCATATATATATATATATTTCCTGAATAATAAAACAAAAAAGAAAATAAAAACTGAATTCCAAAAGTATTTACATTGCTGCTTCTAAGAAACTCAATGTTATCAGTAGTTACAATGGGCGTAATTTCTGTCAGTTAATTTTATAAGCTTATTTTTTAAAAAATCCTAAAACGATTGTTTTTTTTTTTTACCTCCTGAAGCTGTGCTAAATGCTCTTGCTTCCAAATGCTAAATTGGGGACATTCTTTGCTCCAGTTTTCACTACAGAAAATTAATGTAAGCACACAATGAAGAGCACTGGTGTATGTTGGAAGGTATTATTGGACAAAGCTCAATAGAAGACCTATAGGGAGACAACACTCTGGATAAATCGTGTGTATTAAGCAATCCAGGGAGGACTTACCTCAAAATGTAGCCTCCCTTACATTCATGCTGCTTGTAGGAAAATGGAAACCCTGGTGGTGTAATGGTTAAGTGCCACAGCTGCTAACCAAAGGGTCAGCAGTTCAAATCTGTCAGCTGCTCCTTGGAAACTCTACGGGTCAGTTGTACTCTGTCCTATAGGGTCGCTATGAGTTGAAATTGACTCGATGGCAACAGGGTTTCTTTATTTTTGGGGGAGAGAAATAGTCATCAGTGTACATGCCATAGAACACTAAGAGAGAAAACCTTTAGGAGAGAGAGAGAGAAAAAATATATATATTTCTACAAATGCTAATCATTAAAGAGTAAGAAAAATATGGAACATATCTAAAGTAAAGACATTATGTTCCCTATTTTCTGTGTGTGTACTTCTATTGTTTCAGGTGGCTATGTATGAGGTCAACAGATAATTTTCTGCTTTTCAAGGAATAGATATGACTGAAAAGTAACTTCATTTTTTCATGTTCATAAAACCCAAACCAAACCCTTTGCTGTCGTGTTGATTTCAACTCCAAGTGACCTTATAGAACAGAGTTGAACTGCCCCGTAGGGTTTCCCAGGAGAGGCTGGTAGATTCGAACTGGTGGCCTTTTGGTTAGTAGCTGAATGCTTAATCACAGCACCACCAGGTGCTCTTTCATGTTCATAGAAAATAATATGTTCTTCCATGCACTGGGGGTCTGTTCAAGATATATCCAAGAAATTTAATGTGTTTATGGTGTAATAGAAAAGAGCATGACATTTCGTAGTTCAGACTTTGCCATTCACAAGACAGCACCAGAAGAAATCTAGGGTCCCTACTTATTCTAAAACTTTTTGTGTCTTTTCTCTAAAAGACCCTGTTTGTCTCTCCACATTCCCACACCAGTCCTACCCTTATTTCACTTCTGCCAGAACTTTGTACCACCCCATCCCCTAGATCTTCCTTCTTTTATAAGTCCAACTTAAGGTCTCTTTAACTCCCACTGCAACCCCACCCAGGCAGCATAGGGTGGGATGGAGATAGGAAAGGGCAGGAGGGGTAAGCAAGACACAGAGTCCAAAGCCAGAAGGCTTTGAAAGTTTTGAGACCTAAAAGATAAAACATGAAACTAAACTGTGAAGTAACTGTTAAGTTATTTATATACACTAGACAATTTTCTCAAGATGTGTCCTTTTTGTCTCTCAGACTCTCACTAGAGCTCCATCATCAAGTTTTAATTCACACATGCTGATAAACCTCCAGCCTTTCTGAACATTTTTAAAATCTGTAAATTAAAGACAGTTAAAAGAAAGGCACATGGTCTCATCTGGCCTGGCGCTTGAGCTCGTTTGACATTCTTCAGCTTTCTTTTTATAATGGGTCAATAGCAGAGGGGCTGTAACCGATCTCCTGATTTCAGCCCTAGAAACACAAGGCACTTTGCATTGGGTTCAGTTCTATTCTGTTATGCTACTCCCATTTGTCAGTTGGTAAAAACTTTTCCCATTCCCCAGAAGGCAGTACCTTCTGTGAATAGTTGCTTTAGACAAGCCTTCATTGTTCACAGGGTTTGATTCCTCACTGAGCGAAAGCTACAGCATTATAAAGATGCCAGTTTAAATTTTTTTTTTAAGCTTGAATTTTTTAAAGCTAGAAAGGAACCCTTACTGTTTAGGCAGTCATGAAAGAAAACCTCTTTTCACAACCCCTGGAACAAGTGGATGAGGAGAGTTAAGAGTAAAAGTGCAAAGACTGGGAATCTGGCTTTTTTCCAACACACAGAAAAAGCCACAGTTAGAAGAAGTAATTGAACACTTTGGAAATCCCTTTGAAGACCTAATGCAGTGGAACTTTTTTAAATGAATAAAAGCTAAATGCATAATAATTCCATGTAAGAAAATATAAATGAATGTTTGAAGTACTAAGTAATGAATTTATAAATGTTTAATATAGTGAAACCAAGCAGTACCATCTTTTGGTAATGTGTGTGAAACGTTAGCAATGTTGTTACTTGGAGGAGACAAATTAAAAGCCTGGCAAAGTTGTACCACTTGTTATTTTGTGTCTTGAATAATTTCCTTGCTTTATGGTGATGATATTATCTTTATTCAGAAAATTATGGTGTGCTTGCAAAGTGAATTTTGAACATAGGAAGATAGGTATGATAATTAGACTCGACTATAAAAATATTCCACTCTTTTATATTGGGACTAATTGATGCATTAAACAGTCTTACATAGGCCATCTAAAAAATGAAACTAATAGCAGTTGCAATTCTATGGATAATGTGGGAATAAATTTTAGCTATATTAATAAAACACACAGAATATTAGATTTTGATATCCTGCTATGTTGTAGTATTTTTTAATAAAAAGACACAGAAATCATTGATATTGGAAGGACTTTGATGTGAAAAACTAATGTGTGTGGAGTACAGTGGAGGTTGAGGCCTGAAATACAGATCAGAAGAGCATTTATCATGCTGAAAGAGAACAAGTATTCTTCTCAGCATGGGGTAAGGTATATTGTAGTTAGTGCAAAGAGTCAGGTGCTTGCAAGCCTTCCCTAAGTATTCCACTGCGTTTTTTGTGCCAGTTTTACCTAGACTTATTTCTCCATCCACTTCTGCAGTGACTCCTTCTGCAGGAAGTTGGAGAGCAATATTAGGCCCACCGCTTGCACTCACATACAGGTGACTAATATTCTTTTACTTTGGAGCAATGATTTTACTCTGACCAATGTAGATCTGTGGAAGGGCGATAGTTATTTTGCACACGGGTGTCTTAGGAGGAGGGATAACTCTTTGGTGTGATATGAAGGAGCTTCACAGAATCCTGAACGAGAAAAATAATAATAATAACAAAATCTTAGGTTGGAAGGGATTTTAAAGCCAACTTCCCTTTCATAACATCACTCATGACTCTGAGACTCTTTTCTGACTGGTTTTACCTTGAAAAATGGCTAATTCTCAGCTCTTGCTTTGAATTTAGATTGTGCAATGATTTCCAAGCTTGCCCCCCAATATTTTCTCTGCCCACCATATGGAAAAATGTTACCTCTTTTTGAAAGGTGTGGATATAATGCAATGAGGTTTATTTTCTTTTGTGAGTCATATCCAGTCCCTGAAAACAGATCCTGAAATGGAATTCTATAGTTGGAGTAGGTTTATTGAGGTGGATACTCTGAATGGTATATCAGTACTCGTTTTATAATCTCATATTTCTATAATCACATGTTGAATGCAATTTTAATACTAAAAGAGAGACATAAAAACACATTGTAACTATTATTTGCATGGAACAATAGTTTAATTTCTTTATTAATAGATCTCATTTTGTGAATGCAGTGTCTGACAAAATTTCATCTTGCTTTCACTCAATTATCTAAACGTAACAAATTTTGTTTAGAGTCAAAATGAACAGATGCAAACTCACTTATGGGGGACCTTCCCTTGAAAGTAAACTCTGTAATTCAATAACTATTTAATTCCCAGAATATCCCACAGAATTTGAACACCTAGTTAAGTTCAAGTATGAAAGAATATTTTAGCACTAACATTTACATACTAATTTCAATTTAATTATGTAATATAAAACATTTATAACCACTAAATACAGAAAGCTTATTTTAAATTGTTAAGTGCTCCAAACATCATTAAAATATTAACACAATGTTTAAAATAATGAATTAACTATTTAAGTAACCTTATTATTCATATTAAAGGTTATTTGGAACCTACACTGGTGCAGCCCACTCAAAGTCTATGGATACATTACTAGCTGGGCATTTCTTGCAACTAAATGATGGCACTCAATGAGTAAAAAGACCTTTTAGGACATTGATACAGAGTTTTAGAAAGTAAATAAGCATTGTTTTGTTTGGCAAAGTGTTATAAACGGCCGCTAACATAGACATGTGAATACTACACATTCCAATGTACTTTACACTGAATGAGCATTAAAACTGAATTTACTAGTAATCCCATGGAATTTCTTCATGTAGTTCGTGTCTGTCAGTTTGTCAGTTTTAGGTCTCATTTTAGGATTTACCTATTACGGCATGTAAATAAAAAAAGCCAAACCCATTGCCGTCGATTCGATTCCGACTCATAGCAACTCTATATATAAAAAAAAAAAAAAAATTTATATGTAGATACTATTTTATATTGATGTCCTTGAAGCAGATCTGACAATATAATTTAGTAGATTATTCTATTGTTAAATGACATCTCTTGTTAATAATGAATTTATCACCTATTGCTCTTTAAATCTTTTATGACTCTTTTCTTTCACTGAAGACAGGTACATTCTAATAATCATAACATATTATTGTCTTAGAAATCACCAAGCCTTCTCTAGATATTTTTTTAAATTTAATTTGTTGTTGTTGTTAAGAATATACACAGCAAAGCCTACACCAATTCAGCTGTTTCTGTATGTACAATTTAGTGACACTGATTACATTCTTTGAGTTGTGCAACCATTCTCATCCTCCTTTTTTGAGTTGTCCTCATACATTAACACAAACTCACTGCCCCCTGAGGTTCCTATCTAATCTTTCAAGTTGCTATGTATAAATAATTGTCACAAAACTGCTATAGGTTTATTATTTTTAAAATTTAGTTATAAGCTATATGCCTAAGATACTTTATTTGAAACTTTGGCCCTATATGTCATAAATCACAAAGTTGTTAGGGAATCCACACTGAGAAGACTTAACACTTATGAGCTTCAAGATAAGAGAAGGGAATAGCTTGTTGTCACAAGATAATGGCCGCTGACTGTGAGATAAATGTCAAGGCAAAGTCATGGCAATGTTTAGCCATTTATCAAAAGTAAACAGTGAAGAAAAGTAGGATACATTTATCAAGCAAATGTTCTAGTCCAAAGTTTTATTTTTCTCATCCTAGCTGATCTGTGACTTAGGTGCTGTCATTTCGCCTGCCAGATGTTTGTGCAGCTGAATGACTGGGGTCATTAGTGTGTTATTTAAAGTTGTGAAACATTGATTTTGAGTGATTCTTTTGTTTAGTCCCACAAATACCCTATATTAAGAAATATAATTAAGAGATGTTATTGATTGGGCTTAGTTTTAGTTTCTTTTTTTCTTTCTACATAGAATTTCTTTTAATGCTTTTATCCCTTTAGAAAGGACTTAGGGTGTTTTGCATTAAAATTCATATTCAATAGATCAGTAGGATAGAAATTTAATTAAAAAGCTAGACCTAAGAGTAATTTTACTCAAAATTATCTTAATACAAGCATACTGATTCCAACAAGCAGATGGATTGCTCTACACATCTTGCTCCCTGACAGGTGTTGCTTATTGAGCCACCAGTCTGTTATTATCATTTGACACTGACAGCTTTACTGTCATCTGTAATCATTTATACCATCAAGCCCATTGCCCCATGACTACTCTTAAATTGCTCTATAAAGAGGCCACTCTTGTCCTAACCTAAGACGTTCTTTCACATTCTAACCTTGATGGAAAATTTGGAATCCAATTGGCTTCT
Organism: Elephas maximus indicus; assembly: GCF_024166365.1. Taxonomy (NCBI): domain Eukaryota; kingdom Metazoa; phylum Chordata; class Mammalia; order Proboscidea; family Elephantidae; genus Elephas; species Elephas maximus. The sequence continues at coordinate 160,584,958 of NC_064819.1, forward strand.
TAGAAAAAATGAGACCTATAGGCCAGTATTCTCAAATGGAGAGCAAGCCCTCAGTAATTAGTAAACTGAAAATGTACTTGGAAATGTCTGTATAACTGATACAAGTAGAAGTATACATACTGTATTTCCAGAAGTACTTGAGAATGGCATTACCAGGAGAAAACACATAGTGAAACTTCCCTCTTTCTATGCCTACACGTTCAGGACAGCTAAGTATGGTGTACCTCTTTCAAAATCTTACCCACTACCTGGATCTTGCATGCTCATCTCTCCCAACTTTAGGAGAGGCTGAACAAAAATTAATGAACACCATAGACAATAAAATATGGTCAGCTAAAGCATTTTTTTTTTCCCTTTGGTATAGCGAGCTTTCCTTTCTTCCTTCCTTCATTCATGTGTTCAAACAAAGCTTCTTGAATAGCTGCCATGTGTGGGTATTGTATATTAATCAGGTCAAAAACTAATAATAATAGAAAAGATGAATAAAGTACACTGTCTTCCACTGAGAAATTCCTAGCCTGATGAATATGAATATATATGTGTATACCTCTACCCATGTATGTGTGTGTGTATACACACACATATATATACATATATATATACATATATATACATACATACATATATATATATATATATATATATATATATATATATATCCCACATGTGTCTGTCAGTTTGTCCTACTTTGGGGGCTTGTGTGTTACTGTGAGGCTGGAAGCTATACCACCGGTATTCAGGTACCAGCAGGGTCACTCATGGGGGACAGGTTTCAGCTGAGCTTCTAGACTAAGACACACTGGGAAGAAGGACCCAGCAGCCTATTTCTAACAAGAATTAGCTGTTGAAAACCTTATGAATAGCAGTGGAACATTGTCTTATATATTGCCGGAAGATAAGCACCCGAGGTTGGAAGCCACTCAAAAGACGACTAGGGAGGAGCTGCCTCCTCAAAGTGAGTCTACCTTAATGACATGGATGCAGTAAAGCTTTTGGGACCTTCATTTGTGGATGTGGCATGACTCCAAATGAGAAGAAATAGCTGCAAACATCCATTAATAATCGGAACCTGGAATGTATGAAGTATGAATCTAGGAAATGGGAAATCATCAAAAATGAAATGGAATGCATAAATATCGATATCCTAGGCATTAATGAGCTGAAATGGACTGGCCATTTTGAATCGGAAAATCATATAGTCTACTATGCCTGGAATGACAACTTGTAAAGGGATGGTGTTGCATTCATCGTCAAAAAGAACATTTCAAGATCTATCCCGAAGTACAATGCTGTCAGTGATAGGATAATATCCATATGCCTACAAGGAAGACCAGTTAATATGACTATTATTCAAATTTATGCACCAACCACTAAGCCCAAAGATGAAGAAACTGAAGATTTTTATAAGCTTCTGCAGTCTGAAATTGATCGAACATGCAATCAGGATGCATTGATATTGCTGGTGATGAGAATGCAAAAGTTGGAAACAAAGGAGAAGGATCAGTAGTTGGAAAATATGGCCTTGGATGTAGAAACAATGCTGGAGATTGAATGATAGAATTTTGCAAGACCAAAGACTGCTTCATTGCAAATATCTTTTTTCACCAACATAAACGGTAACTATGCACATGAACCTCACCAGAAGGAATACACAGGAATCAAAATGACTACATCTGTAGAAAGAGATGATGGAAAAGCTCAATATCATCAGTCAGAACAAGGCCAGCAATTGCTCATATGCAAGTTCAAGCTGAAACTGAAGAAAATCAGAGCAAGTCCATGAGAGCCAAAATACAACCTTGAGTATATCCCACCTGAATTTACAGGCCATCTCAAGAATAGATTTGGTGTGTTGAACATCCGTGATGGAAGACCAGATGAGTTGTGGAATGACATCAAGGACATCATACATGAAGAAAGCAAGAGGTCATTGAAAAGATAGGAAAGAAAGAAAAGACCAAGATGAATGTCAGAGGAGACTCTGAAACTTGCTTTTGAACGTCGAGCAGCTAAAGCAAAAGGAAGAATTGATGAAGTAAAAGAACTGAACAGAAGATTTCAAAGGCATCTCTAGAAGACAAAGAAAAGTATTATAATGACATATGCAAAGAGCTGGAGATAGAAAACCAAAAGGGAAGAACACGCTGGGCATTTCTCAAGCTGAAAGAACTTGCAATTCAAGCCTAGAGTTGCAGTAGTGAAGGATTGCATGGGGAAAATATTGAATGATGCAGGAAGCATCAAAAGAAGATAGAAGGAATATACAGAGTCATTTTACCAAAAAGAATTAGTCAACTTTCAACAATTTCAGGAGGTAGCATATGATCAGGAACCGATGGTACTGAAGGAAGAAGTCCAAACTGCACTGAAGGCATTGATGAAAAACAAGGCTCCAGAAATTGACAGAATATCAATTGAGATATTTCAACAAATGGCTGCAGTGCTGGAAGTGCTCACTCGTCTATGCCAAAAAATATAGAAGACAGTTTCCTGGCCAACTGACTGGAAGAGATCCATATTTATGCCTATTCCAAAGAAAGGTGATCCAACCGAATGCACAAATTATCAAACAATATCATTAATATCACACGCAAGCAAAATTTTGCTGAAGATCATTGAAAAGCAGCTGCAGCAATATATTGACAGGGAACTGCCAGAAATTCAGGCTGGATTCAGAAGAGGACGTGGAACCAGGGATATCATTGCTGATGTCAGATGAATCCTGGCTGAAAGCAGAGAATACCAGAAGGATGTTTACCTGTGTTTTATTGACTCTGCAAAGGCGTTCAACTCTGTGGATCATAAGAAATTATGGACAACATTGTGAAGAATGGGAATTCCAGAACACTTAATTGTGCTCATGAGGAACCTTTACAGAAATCAAGAGGCAGTTGTTCAGACAGAACAAGGGGATACTGAGTGGTGTAAGGTCAGGAAAGGTGTATGTCAGCATTGTATTCTTTCACCATACCTATTCAATCTGTATGCTGAGCAAATAATCCGAGAATCTGGACTATATGAAGAAGAACGAGGAATCAGTATTGGAGGAAGACTCTTTAACAACTTGCATTATGCAGATGACACAACCTTGCTTGCTGAAAGTGAAGAGGATTTGAAGCACTTAATAATGAAGATCAAAGACCACAGCCTTCAGTATGGATTACACCTCAACATAAAGAAAACAAAAATCCTCACAAGTGGACCAATGAGCAACATCATGATAAATGGTGAAAAGATTGAAGTTGTCAAGGATTTAATTTTACTTGGATCCACAATCAACACCCATTGGGCAAATCTTCTGCAAAAGACATCTTTAAAGTGTTGAAAAGCAAAGATGTCACCTTGAAGACTAAGGTGCGCCTGACCCAAGCCATGGTATTTTCAATTGCATCATATGTATGTGAAAGCTGGACAATGAATATAGAAGACAGAAGAATTGACGCCTTTGAATTGTGGTGTTGGCAAGGAATATTGAATATACTATGGATTGCCAAACAAACAAACAAATCTTTCTTGGAAGAAGTGCAACCAGAATGCCCCTTAGAAGCCAGGATGGGGAGACTGTATCTTACATACTGTGGACATGTTGTCAGGAGGGATCAGTCCCTGGAGAAGGACGTCACGCTTGGTAAAGTACGGGGCCGTTGGAAAAGAGGAAGACCCTCAACAAAGTGGATTGACACAGTGGCTGCAACAGTGGGCTCCAGCATAACAATGATTGTAGGGATGGTTCAGGACCAGGCAGTGTTTCGTTCTGTTGTCCATGGAGTCGCTATGAGTTGGAACCGACTTGATGGCACCTAACAACAACAACATGTGTATATGTACATATATATACATCCACTAGGCTATGAAAAAAAAAAATATATATATAATAAAAGAAGTGTTAAAAACAGAGGGTACAAGTACTCCAGGCCAAAGAGGGGTAAGGACTGACCCTACCTTAGTATGGCAGGAAAGTTGTCGTAGAAAACAAAATTTTTGGGCTGATCTAGAACATTATCTAGGAGGCAAAATAAGGAAAGAATTATCCTAAGCAGATGGAACCACATGTGAACCATATGTGCAAAGCATGTTCAGGTAAAGACAGTAGTTCAGTAAGACTGGGAGCATATGTTTGGAGTAGGATTGAGGAGTGTGTGGGGAATGTCTTGAAAGAGACAATTTTAGAATATAAAAGAGCTTGTGTATTTTCTCAAGGACTTTGAGTTTTATCCTGTAGAGGACAGGATGTAACAGGCAGATTTTAAACATGCCTTACCATATTGGAGACATCACCAAAGGCATAAAATATCAGAGGTGGGAAGTCTTTATCACAATTTAAGTAAAAGTCTGTAGTTGCTTAAAAAAACAAAGGGGTAGTACAGGTGATGAGACGGCATTGACTAACTATATATGTGAGACACATTGACAGGCCTTGGTAAGTTATTTAGGGATGTAAGAGGAAGGAATGACTCAAGGATGACTGATGTTTTTAGCTCAAAAGCCTATAATTACAGTTTTAAAAAAAAGCTTGTTGTATAGTGAGACTATAAAACTTGCTTCATGACTTTTTACCAGTGTGACCTTGAGCAGTTTGCTCAAACTCTTTGTGTGTCAGTTTTCTTATCTATAAAGTTTCATGATTATTTTTTCCTAGCTAAATTGTTATATGGATTAATTAATACATGCTGTCTTTTTTGTCTTAGTTATCTAGTGCTGTTATAACAGAAATATTACAAGTGGATGACTTAAGCAAACCGAAATTTACTCTCTCACATTCTGGGAGGCTAGAAGTCTGAATTCAGGGTGCCAGCTCTAGGGGAAGGCTTTCTCTCTCTGTTGGCTCTGGAGTAAGGTCCTTGTCTCCTTTCAACAACTGTGGGCCCGGTGTTCCTTGAAGATCTACATGTGTCTTGGCATTGATCTTCCCCTAGGTCTAGGAGGTTCTCAGTGCAGGGACCCTGGGTTCAAAGGACTCACACTTCTCCAGACTCTTCTTTCTTCATAGTAGTGAGGTCTCTCTCTCTGCTCACGTCTATCTCCTTTTATCTCTTGTAATATAAAAAATTGATGTAGCCCACACCCCAGGGAAACTCCCTTTACATCAGATCAGGGCTGTGACCTCTTTAAAGGTGTTGTATCCCACTCTGATCCTCATTAACATAACCTAGGAACCCTAGTTGTGCAGCTGTAAAGAGCTGGGCTGCTAACCAAAAGGTTGGCAGTTCAAATCCATAGCCGCCCCTTGGAAACCCTATGGGGCATTTCTACTCTGTCCTGTAGGATCACTATGAGTAGGCAAGGAGTTTTTGGTTTTAATCCTGCCTCATTAACATAAAGGACAGCTCACTCCCAAATGGGACCATAACCACAGGCATAAAGGCTAGGATTTACAACCCATCACAAAATAGAGGATAATCAGATCACAAAATGGAGGACGACCACACAATGCTGGGAATCATGGCCTAACCAAGCTGACATATATTTTGACTGACACGATTTAATCCATGACACATCCAAAGCTCATAAAATGATGCCTGGAATATAGTAAGTGTGGAATAAATGTTTCTTTTTCTTCTCGATCTTGTTCTACCACAATTATTATCACAGAATATCATTGTTATCATTATCATGATGCCATTACTTCATATAAAGAATTCTAGCAAAGCAGATGATTTTAGGGGAAAAGATAATGAATTCCGTCTTGGACATTTTAAGTTTGAGATGATTCTGTGGCATCCAGGTAGAAGTGACTAGCAAGTAGATCATCAGAAATGTAGTCCAGCAAAGATGTGATAGCTGGACATATAAATTTGGAATACAAATGAATGTATAGGTCACATTTAAGGATAAGAAATAGTTGGGATTCCATTGGGGGAAAGAGTGTAAAAAAAAAAGAAGGGAAGAGAAGAATAATGAGAAGCAAAAGAATGCTCCTGGAAATGCAAATATTTAAAGAAGGCATAGAAGATGAGCCATCATGGTAGCCTGAAGATCAGTCAGAGATAGAATGGAAGAAGTGGAAAGAGGAATTGGGATAACCTAACTTTTTTTTTTTTTTTAAGAGATAGAACCCAATAAGGAAGAAAATGGAGAAAATAGCTTTGTTAAGTTCCAAAAATATGATATATCCTGAACGGTGCACATTGGAGTTCAACAAATAATTGTTGTGAAGGAAGTAAATAATTTAATAATTGGGAAATCATTGGTGATATAGCAAGCTATTTTTATCCTGTTGTTAACACATTAATTAGACATACGAGTATATTGAAAATAAACATTAGACTATAAAAAAGGAAGGTTAGTTAATGGTATTATGAACTTCTGATTTCAGTAGATTAAGGAGTTAATGAAGAAAGCTATGCTTTGGTAAAAATACAACTGTTGACAAGATTTTCCTAGTAAAGTGAATTATATACCACCTAATTAACTAGAGAAAAAAAGAAGTAAATTTTTTAGTTAAATAAACTGAATACAAGCAAGTTAAATTCAAAGATTTCCTGCACCTCAGTAGTAACAAATTAGAAATTATAATGGAAAAATGATCTTATTTTTGTGAAAAAATGTGAAATATGGTACCTAAGATGTATCTTAACAAAATGAATGAGACCTACAATATTTTGCTTGACTTTTAAGGGACTGAAAAAACAAATTCCTGAAATTGGAAAGAAAAATTAGTTACATCCAGATATGTTTATATATTTAATTTAATTTCAGTCAATATCCCACAGGGTACTTTTAGGAAACTTCAGAAATCAATCCTAAAACTCGCATAAGCAAACAATCTAGGTATGGTAATTCTGAGAAAGATGAGTATATAGCTAAACATAAATTATTACAGCACATTTAAAAAACAAAATAATTTAAACAGAAATACATTAGAGAAAATAAAAATGTCAATGAATATATGGGCACTGTTCATGAATAAATTATTCATTAATTTAGAAACGTAATGGCTAATGCGCTGTTGTTAGGTACCGTTGAGTCAATTCCTACTCGTATCGACTCTGTACAACAGAACGAAAAACTGCTTGGTCCTGCAGTGTTAGAGAATATTTAACTTCATTCCAATAAAAGATATGCAAATAAAAATGACAATGAGAAATATTCTTTTAACCTTTGGTTAGCTAATATATTAGGGGCATCTTTCCTATGTTTGGCAAAATTACTAGTATTTTAAAATGCTTATATCTTTGTTCCAGTAATTATATTTCAATGAAACTATTCTAAGGAAATTTAACTATAAAAAGACATTTATTTAAATATGTTTATTAAAATATTATTTACAACAGCAAAATATGGGAAGCCATGTGAATGTCCCGCAAACTAGGAAAAGCAAATTGTAGCAACCCATATTATGTAGTATTTAAATCATAATTACATGGGAAGTAGTTAGTGAAAAAAAAGCTTGAACAAAAAGCTGGATGCAAAAATATACATGCAGTTTGTTTAAATCAGAATATATATATCCTAGATTCTGTTTCAAATGTTTTTCTCTTAGGAACTGAATTATGCATTGCCATGCTAAGGATACAGTAATGTAAATAGAAAAATTGAAGTGTTTATAATTAGAGGCTTATCAGCTAGTGATTAGTCTGCTCACTTAAATTTAGTACATATATTTAATATTACTGCCCAGGCTAACATAAATGCGAGCATTTTCCGAAATTAATTGACCAAAATTGATTTTAAAATAATGTTGACTGACTAAAATAGCTAATGCATATGGGATAAAAAGGTCCTTGAAATTTAATTTTGCATTTTATGAACCAACTGGAGGCAAATAAAACTTTAGAATGATGGTACAGGAGTTTCTAGAATTAGAGCAAGTGACAGAATTCTGACAGCAGATGCGTCTACAGTAGGAGATTGACTGCAGATTGGAGGTACTCTTCTACACAAGCAGGCACTAACACAGCATCCTTTAGTGAGGAGGTATGTGGACACACCTCTGGAAACAAACTGGCTCTGATGGAATTTGTTCCAGTCGTCTGGCAAGGCATAGCGTTTGCTGGAAAGTAGGAGTTATGGGAAGGATGAGGATATCCTTACTGAAAAATGTGAGGCAAATTTAGTAATTTAAAGTAATTTTCATACATTGGCCCAAATTTTGTGATTACTATGCATTTTCTGCCTCTTTTCTTGATTCAAATAAATAATCACAAAGAAAACTATTCTAGAATGAAAATTTTTAATAATATTAAAAATAGCTTTGTTTGTGGCAAATCAGTTACATAGAAAATTAACTTTAATAGTCATTTTAGTTAAGAATATAAAGAGCACCAGACTACAAATCCAGACACTTGGAAGCTGCACCAGTTTGACGAATACTAAACAAACTTGAACATAGCATGTCTCACAGTTGCTGTAGACTAGGAATCTGAGTCTAGCAGGAGAGACACACGTGAATAATCAGGAAACAAGAAGACAAACCTAACTTGGAATACAAACACAGAAAACAATACATGATTTCCACCTGGACCTGGTGAGAGAATGAAGATGAGAAAATGTTTCATGGAGATGAGATTTGAACTGCCCCTTGAAGAATAGAAAAAAGATTTCGTTTACTATAAGACTCTCAAAAAAATAAAATTAGACTTCTGGCATACCACTTTTCTTCTTTGTACAAGAGATAGGGTCATAACTGCTCTGATCTTGTACTTCATGGAGATTTTCTAAAGAATGTTTCAGAAAAAGTCTTTGTTATTTTGAACATTAGTGGTCAAAAGAAGATCATCTATAAACAAAGAAGTCACCAACATAACAACCATATTTTTTAGAAGAAAATTATCTTTACAAAAATAAATAATATAGTACATCACTAAATTTCTTTTTGTGGTCAAATCAAACATTCTAACTGTATAAAATACAATCAATAGATTAATTAGAAGACTTCAATTTTTAGGCAGTAAAATGTGTATATATATACATGTATATATATATTTTTTATATATATATATATTCCCCATTGCTGTCAAGTTGATTTTGACTCATAGCAACCCTGTAGCTACCCTATAGGACAGAGTAGAACTGCCTGAGAGAGTTTCCAAAGCTGTAATATTTATGGCCAGTTCGTCTTACTGTGATGGCACATGTGTTTCCCTGATGCTGGAAGCTATGCCACGGTGTTTCAAATACCAGCAGGGATACCCATGGTAGACAGGTTTCAGCAGAGCTTCCAGACTAAGACAGACTATGAAGAAAGACCTGGCAGTGATACAGCCTTGCTTGCTGAAAGTGAAGAGGACTTGAAGCACTTAGAGATGAAGATCAAAGACTATGAACTTCAGTATGGATTACACCTCAACATAAAGAAAACATAAATCCTCATAACTGGACCATTAGACAATATCATGATAAACAGAGGAAGTATTGAAATTGTCAAGGAATTCATTTTACTTGGATCCACAGTCAATACCCATGAAAGCATCAGTCAAGAGATGAACCTACGAATTGCATTGGGCAAATCTGCTGCAAAAGACCTATTTAAATGTTAAAAAGCAAAGATGTCACTTTAAGGACTAAGGTGCATCTGACTCAAACCATGGCATTTTCAATTGCTTCATATGCATGAGAAAGCTGGACTTTGAATAAGGAAAACCTAAGAAGAATTGATACCTTTGAATTATGGTGTTCTGCCAGAAGAAAGAACAAATCTTTCTTGGAAGAAGTACAGCCAGAATGCTCCTTAGAAGCGAGAATGGCAAGAGTTTGTCCCACCTACTTTGGACAAGTTATCAGGAGGGACCAGTCCCTGGAGAAGGACATCATGCTTGGTAAAGTAGAGGATCTGTGTAAAAGAGGACGACCCTTATGGAGATGGATTGACACAGTAGCTGCAACAATGGGCACAAACATGGCAACGGTTCTAAGAATAGTGCAGGACCAGACAACATTTCCTTCTGTTGTACATAGGGTCGCTATGAGTTGTAGCTGACTCACTGGCCCCTCACAATAACAGCAATCTTCACAGAAGCGGGCCTGGTGGGTTCGAAGTGCAGACCTTTAGGCTAGCAGCAGAGCACTTAACCTCTGTGCCACTGGGCCTTCTTATTTATATGCAAATTAAGAAGCCATGTTTAGAAGACTTAGCCGGTAACAGAAAGCTGCTTTATCACATGAATCAGAAACACAACAAAAAGTTGGTTGGGTCTGGCACGAAGCTTGAAACTGATGATAGTGGAAATTTTAATCTGCGGGGAAGCAACTGAGCCTGCATGTTCATCTTGTATACATCAACAACAAAGTCACTGACCAGTGTTTGATACCAAGAAAACTTGAACAAAACATAGAATCCCTGATGTTTAACTTTTTATCATTACATCTTTAACATCAGGAAGGTAGTGAAAATTCTGTCCTTCAAAAGTGAACCCCACTCTTTTAACAAATAATTATTCCAGTTTTGTTTCTTCCAGAAGCAGGTTTGGCAAATATAAAAACTGAAGTTATGTGTGAGGTTTTATTATCTTAACTTAATTACCCATTCCTTTTTATTTTCAGAGGAGAATTAATGGGCCAAACATTATATACCTGTTGCCGTCCAGTCAATTCAGACTCATAGCAATCCTATAGGACAGAGTAGAACTGCACTATAGGGTTTACAGGAGTGGCTGGTAGATTTGAACTGTTGACCTTTTGGTTAGCACCCAAACGCTTAACCGCCGTGCCACCAGGACCCCAAACATTGGTGAGGATATTTTTATAATATTTTGTGAATGTGTAATTAAGTCTAATGGAAAATTAATATACATTTAAACCTTTAGACATTTTAAAATGCCAGTCATATCCAGTCATGTTTGTTATCAGCTGAATTTTAATATAAATTTGCTGACTCGAGTTTCACTTCAACTTAAGTCCACTGACTGAACTGACAGTGGGTCACTGAAAGTTTAATATGTACATTAAGTTAAGAGAATGACATCTTTTTTGTCCTCCCATATGTTATGGAGTAGGTATTAACAAGTATTTATAGCCTCAAATAGCCTGTTGTTAAAGCAGCCTTTGTTTTCAACCTCTTAAAACATTCCAGAAAAGAATACTTACACAAGCTATGCTATTCACACTGTCACCGGCCTATTATTTACTATAAATAATGAAACGACTGGGCGAGTGGTCTGAAGTGAACTGTGACTCAGGGCAGTCAATTTCTTGGTGGATAACATTCCCATGGGATTCAGAAATAGCCCACATTTTCAGTACCTTTCATTAGGAGCAGATACCACACAAAGAATGCTTTCATTGCATTTTCTAAACCAAATGGTATTTTTTTAATTGATATTGAGGTTTCAAGAAATATAGGCATGCTTCTTTCTTTTGGGGTGGGGTCCAATGGACGAAAAATTAATAAGGATGATTAAGATATCTTCACAAAATGTCAAGGACAGTAGGTTCTCTTGATAGATTCTTAGTGGTAATCTGGAAATTACCTGACGGCTTTCAAGTGACTGCTGAATTACTTTGTTACCTAGTGAAAATAAATTATGATCTTTCTTCATCCAAGGAGACAAATCCAAAAAAAAAAAAAAAAAACAAACCCAGTGCTGTCGAGTTGATTTGGACTCATAGGGACCCTATAGGACAGAGTAGAACTGCCCCTATAGAGTTTCCAAGGAGCGCCTGGAGGATTTGAACTGCCGACCACTTGGTTAGCAGCCATAGCACTTAACCACTACCAAGGTTTAGAAAACCCTATGGGGCAGTTATATCTGTACTTTAGAGTCACTACAAGTCAGAATCCACTCGACGGCAGTAAGTTTTTTTTTTTTTTTAATGGAGCTTCCACAACCTTGCCTTGTACAACTTGTGCTGGATTCCCCAGTATTGTGTACTGTCTTACCCTTCACCAAAGTTATCACTTATCTATTGTCTATTTAGTGTTTTTCCATCACCTCCCTTGTAACCATCAAAGATTATTTCTTTTTGTGTATAAACCTTTCCATGACTTTTTATAGTAGTGATCTCATACAATATTTGTCCTTTTGTGATTGATTTATTTCCCTCAGCATAATGCTATCCAGATTCATCCATGTTGTGAGTTGCGTCACAGATTCATCTTCATCATTGTTCTTTATAGTTGCGTAGTACTCTATTTATGTACCATAGTTTGTTTATCCATTCATCCGTTGATGGGCATCTAGGTTGTTTCCATCTTTTGCTATTGTGAATATGCTGCAGTGAACATGAGTGTGCATATGTGTATTCATCGTGTGACGACTTTTATTTCTCTAGGATATATTCTTAGGAGCAGGCTTGCTGTATCAAATGGTATTTCTATTTCTTGCTTTCTAAGGAAGTGCCATAATGTTTTCCAAAATGGTTGTACCATTTTGCATTCCCATCAGCAGCACATAGGAGTTCCAACCTCCCCTCAGCCTCTCCAACATTAGTTATTTTTTGTTTTTTGATTCGTGCTAGTAACGCCAGTGTAAGATGGTGTCTCATTGTGGTTTTGATTTGCATTTCTCTAATGGCTAGTGATTGTCGGCATTTCCTTCTGTGTCTGTTAGCCTCTTGAATGTTTTCTTTGGTGAAGTGTCTTTCATTTCCTTTGCCCATTTTTTAATTGGATTGTATGTCTTTTTGTTGCAGAGATATTGGATTTTCCTGTAGTTTTTAGAGATTAGATCTTTGTCAGGTTTGTCATAGCCAAAAGTTTATTCCCAGGCTCTATGTTCTCTTTTCACTCTTTTGGTGAAGTCTTTTGATGAGCATAAGTGTTTAATTTTTAGAAGATCCCAGTTATTTAGATTATCTTTTAGAGTTTGTACCCTGGTGGCGTAGTGGTTAAGTGCTACAGCTGCTTACCAAAGGGTCAGCAGTTCAAATCCACCAGGCACTCCTTGGAAACTCTATGGGGCAGTTCTACTCTGTCCTATAGGGTCGATATGAGTTGAAATCAACTCGACGGCACTAGGTTTTTTTTTTTTTAGAGTTTGTGTTTTGTTATTTATGGTTTGTATCCTGATAATGCTGAATATTAGGGACTGCAGCGTTGATCCTATTGTTTCTTCTAGTTTTGGGGTTTGTATTTAGGTCTTTGATCCATTTTGAATTAGTTTTTGTATATGGTGTGATGTATGGGTCCTGTTTCATTTTTTTGCACATGGACATCCAGTTTTGCCAGCACCGTTTGTTAAAAAGACTGTCTTTTCCACATTTGATGGACTGTTTTTTTTTTTTTTAACTTATAAATTAAACTGCTGTTTGGCGTAGGGTAAGACAGCATACAATACTGGCGAAGTCAGCAAAACTTGACCAAAGCAAGGTCATGGAATCTTCATAAACACATCCAGACTCCCCGAGGGACTGAACTACTGGGCTGAGGGCTGGGGATCATGGTCTCTGGGGACATCTATCTCAACTGACATAACATAATTTATAAAGAAAATGTTCTACATTCTACTTCGGTGAGTAGCATCTAGGGTCTTAAAAGCTTGTGAGCAGCCGTCTAAGATACTCTACTGGTCTCACCCCTATGGGAGCATGGGAGAATGAAGGAAACCAAAGACACAAGAGAAAGATTAGTCCAAAGGACTAAGGGACCACAACTACCATAGCCTCAACCAGACTGAGTCCAGCACTAGATGGTACCTGGCTACCACCAACTACTGTTCTGATAGTGATCACAATATACGGTCCTGGACAAAGCTAAAGAAAAATGTAGAACAAAATTCTAACTCACACACACACAAAAAATGACCAGACTAACTGGTCTGAAGAGACTGGAGAACCGGTGAGGGTGTGGCCCCCAGACACCCTTATAGCTCAGTAATGATGTAACTCCTGAGGTTCGCCCTTCAGCTAAAGATTAGACAGACCTATGAGACAAAACAAGACTAAATGGGCACACCAGCCAAGGGCAAGGATGAGAAGGAAGGAGGAGACAGGAAGGCTGGTAATAGGGAACCCAAAGTCGAGAAGGGGAGAGTGTTGACATGTTCTGGGGTTGGCAACCAATGTCACAAAACAATATGCTCATTAATTGTTTAATGAGAAACTGATTTGTTCTGTAAACCTTCATCTAAAGCACAATTAAAAAAAATTGAACTGCCACGATCAACATATATACCTAGCGTTAACTTCATAAACATAAAATAAATTATTGAAATTATTGATGATGTATTTTATTGTTTTATATTTAAAGTATAAATGCTTAAGTCCCAATAAAATTTAAAATATTCATGTTATAAAATCATCTTGTGTATTATGATTTCCCATGGGGCAGTTGAGATATTTCTAATGGTAGCAATTTAATTCTCAAATCTACCTCACGAAGTCCTCAGCAGCAAATGTTGTTGGCCTCGCTTCACAAATTGACAAACTTTACTCAGGATTATATTCATATAAACAGATATGGGAATCTCAATTATTAGTTCACTAATGGCTCTCTGATGTTCTTCTTCATTTTCTGTTTTATTAATTTGTAATAATTGTTTTATCAAACTAATATGATAAAATAGTTTAAAACCATCGAATAGTACAAAAAATCTAGTACAGAAAAACTGTATTCCCTTCCAAGTACTTGCCATCCCCCATGCTGACTCCCTGGAGAGAAAGCACTTAATTTTTGTGGCTTACCATTCTGGGATAATTTTACTATGTTTCTATGACTTAATTAATCAATGTTTACATTAATTTTTGACTTGGTGTTATGACAAATGAGATCAGGATTCTTACAACTCCACCCCTCCCGCACACATACACACACGCACACCTCTCACCATGCTCCTAAAATACTAACATAACAAACTTTAATTAGTTGTCAGTTTTTATATCATAACTATGTAGGTATTTGTTCCCGATCTAAAACACCTGCTGTGATTAGGTGTCCTTTCTTTTACAACTATTTTATTGTTCCTGGATTTAATAGTTTCTTCTTTTTTTCTCCATTTGCATGGTTGTTCTACTCCTAAATTTTTCACTTGTCCTCAAACCTGTTAAAAGACTTTTAGTATAATTTTTAAAGACACAAAATTACCAGATAATCAATCTGATTCTACTTTCCCTCCTGTAAACTATACTCTTGGAGCCTTCTTCCCCTGTTTCCATCTGCACTGATTGTTCTCTAGGTTTGGTGAGCAGCTGTAATCCTGGAGACACACTATGTCCTGTTAATGGACTGGATCCCTCTTTCCTGAGTCCCTCCTCTTTCTGGGTTTTCTCCTTTGTTTTGCTGGAGAACATCATTCTATAACTTTTAGAAAGGATGCATAGAAGATAGATTTTTGAGCCCTTATTTATATATTAACTCTAATCTATCCTCATTCTTTCTTCTCCCTCAAATGATAGCTTGATTGGTTGTGGAGCTCTCTGTTGGCATTCACTCCCTTTGTGTTGTTTTTGTTGCTGTTAGGTGCCGTCAAGTCGATTCCGACTCATAGCGACCCTATGCACAACAGGACAAAATAGTGCCCAGTCCTGAGCCATTCTTGCAATCGTTGTGTTATGCTTGAGGTCATTGTTGCAGCCACTGTGTCAGTGCACCTTGCTCAGGGTCTTCCTCTTTTCTGCTGACCTTGTACTTTCCCAAGCATGATGTTCTTCTCCAGGGACTAAGACAGACTAGGAAGAAGGACCTAGGGAGGACCCCCTTTGTATTCTTTATTGTTTTCTCTTTATCCCTGGAGTTCTGAAATTTCATAATAATGTATACTGATGTGAATTTTTAAAAATTTATTGTCCTAGATATTAAATTAGCACTTTCAATCATGTCTTTCAGTTATCTTAAAAAAAAAAAGAAAAAACAACTTTTATACCCTGCGTTTCCTTTATGTTCTGTTTCTGGAATGTTTATTAATCAAGTGCTGGACCTACAGAATTGACTCTAATTGTTTTATGTTTTCCATTTCAACTTTTTTCCCTTTCATTTTTATTCTATATTCTGATTCCCTCAACTTTTTTTTCCAAACTTCCTATTGAAAGTTTAATTTTGTTCGTATCTCTAAGAGCTTTTCCTTGCTCTTTGGCTACTCTGATTCATAACCTTCTGCTTTTGTTTCATAGATAAAATAATCTCCTTTTTTATCTCTGAGATATTCACTGTCTTTTTTCTTTCATCATCCTTTTTCCAGTGTTCTTGCTTTGATCTCTTTCTTTTATATCAGAAGGTTAGCTAACCATCCCATTATCCTTAGTTATACATTCATATTTAAAGGTAAGAAAAAACAAAACTTATTGAAGCTCTTCGGGTATGGATGGAAATAGTTTGCTGTGCTACATTTGCAGTGATTAAGCAGTGAGTTGGTCATTTCACTGAGAGACGTCAATATTTAGAATGTCCCCCTCGCCCCAGTCACTCAGTTACTGCAAAGAAGGCTACCCGGTCGCCTGCCCTCAGCAGTGCATCCTTATCCTTAACCCTGGTCCTCACCTCATTTCTTCACTGTTCTTAGTGTCCCCATGTTCAGAGCCACCATGGTTTAAATTTCCCTTGAGAGTACACGTTTGGTTTGTTTTCCCTGTTGGTAGTCACCTTGTTTTTAAAGGTGGGGAAGGGGCACTAGAAAACACAAAATCCATATGCATTCTTTCAAACAACCCCCCACTTTCAATAACTTTCCAAACTTCCGCAATACCTGGTTCCTCCAAATACTGAGTTTTTCTGGGATACCGTGGCTGTTTTGGAGACCTGATGGTGCAGTGGTGAAGAGCTATGGTTGCTAACCAAAAGGTCACCAGCTGTTCCTTGGAAACCTTATGGCGCGGTTCTACTCTGTCCTACAGGGTCGACTTGACAGCAACAGGTTTGGTTGTCTTTTCTGTTTTGTTTTATAGCATATTGACTAGCTCCTTGTCATTCTTCCTCTGTGTAGGCATTTGGATGGAGGCCTCCTCTACTAAGTAAAGTGGGTTACGTCTCTTCTATTTCCTTCTGTTTCCTCTCAAAAGTGCTGATATTCCTCTATGTTTCACGTTCTCCTTGAGTGTTTACAAACTTTATATTCATTAACAGACATTTTGGTAAGGTTATTGGAAGAGAGAAGATGAATGCATGAGATTAGTGCACCGTTTTTAATGGAATATTATTTTATTTATTTTCAAGGTATTGAAGTCATCAGTTTACCTTCTAATATATTACCAAGATGTTGCTGAACCATGTCCCATCCGTGATGAATAAAATATTCATTCAACAAGTATTCAACATTTTATTTATGTTAGTTCTCACAAATAAAGCTTAATTGTGCATCTAAAACAAAAGCCAGGAGGAATAACATAATTTTTGAAAAATTGTTGTTTGTAAGAGGATATATAAGTATGGCTAGATATAACTTTTTTAATACTAATCTAGAAATCAAGACTCATTTTAATAGAACTTACATAACAGCAGTGAGGAGATCAATTCAGGGTGACAGAGTCTCTCATGCTACAGTCTTATTTCTAGTGTGAAAATATGACCTCAGTCAAAAGAAGGATGATAACCAGGATTGGAGTTTTATTGCATATGTGTGTGAATGCACTAAGAAGTTATTTGCGGAATTCCATTGGTGTAAAAGGAAACCCTGGTGGTGTGGTGGTTAAGTTCTACAGCTGCTAACCAAAAGACCGGCAGTTCAAATCTACCAGGCGCTCCTTGGAAACTCTATGGAGCAGTTCTACTCTGTCCTATAGGGTTGCTATAAGTCGGAATCAACTAGACTGCAATGGATTACGGTTAAGGTTATCGGCATAAAAAGAATGACAATGATGTGTTTGAACATTTTAGGAAAAACTACTTGCTAAGATAATAAAGGAATCCCTGAGTGGCGCAAACAGTTAACACACTTCAGCTGCCAACAGAAGGGTTGGAGGTGTGAGTCCACCCAGATGCACCTTGGAAGAAAGGCCTAGCAATCTACTTTTGGAAAAATTAGCCATTGAAAACCTTGTGGAGCACAGTTCTATTCTGATGCACACGAGCTCACCGTAAGTCAGAATCTATTTGACAGTAACTGGTTAAAGTTTAAAGAACTATAAGAAAATTAAAAACTGTTGTAGGAAAACATAGTAAAAAAAAATTCAAAAAATGGATCCAGCTTAAAAAGGGGGGGCGAGGGAGGAAGCAATAATGATCCACACTAAAAAGAATGCACTTGGCTTAATGACAATGTATCTCTCAATGTGATTTGCAATTTAGGCAGTAAAGTATCCAGACCATTAAATAGCAAAAGAAAGGTGGATTTATATATATTTATGTCCTTGAATTGTCTTCAGAATTGTATTTAAACAAACCATGATGAATAAAATATTCATTCAACAAATATTCAGCATTTTATTTATGTTAGGTGCTGTGATCTATTTCTCAATAGTTCTCACAAATAAAGCTTAATTATGCATCTAAAACAAAAGCCGGGAGGAATAACATAATTCTTGAAAAATGGTTATTTCTAAGAGGATATATAAGTATAGCTGTGTATAACTTTTTTAATACTAATCTAGAAATCAAGACTCATTTTAGCAGAACTTACATAACAGCAGTGAGGAGATCAATAAAATAAAATGTTAAAGTGCATTTTTTCTGTGTAAGGCAATTTAATGAAAGAGTAAAGGACTGAGGCAAAGCAAAAACAAACAAACCAAAATCAAAAACAGAACACACCCTCACTCATCTTTTTTGTTTTTTACCTTTTTATTAAATGTATGAGCACTCTAAGGAGCCCTGGTGATGCAGTGGTTAAAGCACTTGGCTGCTTATCGAAATGTTGGTGGTTTGAACCCACCAGCCACTCCGTGGGAGAAAGATGTGGCAATCTGCTTCCATAAAGATGCAAAGCCTTGGAAACCCTAGGGGTAGTTCTGCTGTGTCTTACAGGATCACTATGTGTTGGAATTGACGGGAGAGCAATGAGACGTATACTCAGCTTATTTCAAAAACCTAGTTGAAGTAAATGATTGACCAAAATCAGATATTAAATGTTCCAAGGACCACTAAAACAGTAATCTCACATAATAGTTAGAGGACCAGGTATTGACCTTGCACCCTCTTCCTTTTTAATCCACACACTTTCCTGAAGTGATCTCATGCAGTTGCATGGTTTAGAATGCAACCTGTATGATCTTTACTCCTAAATTTGTATCACCATCCTTTATATAGCTCCTTACCTCAAAACTCATATCCAACTGCCTGCTAAACATCTTCTTGGGTATGCTAATACACATCTAGTTCAGACCAGAACTCTGATAAACATGTTCCTCATTTGAATAATCGGCAGCAAATATACCCTGTTTTTTCAAGCCAAAATTATGGAATTCATTCTTTTTTTTTTTCTTTTAACATTTTATTGTGCTTTAGATGAAAATCTACACAGTACCTTAGTTTCTCGTTCAACAATTCGTACGCAGGTTGTTCCGTGCCATTGGTTGCTGTCCCTGCAATGTGTCAGCACTCTCCCCATTTCCACCCTGCCTTCCTCGTTTCCGTCTCTCCAGTTTCCGTGCCCTTCTTTGCCTTCTCATCTCTGTTTTTGGGCAAATGTTGTCCCATTTGGTCTCTTATAGTTGATTGTTCTAAGGAGCACTTTCCTCATCAGTGTTTTATTTTATAGGCCAGTCTATTATTTGGCTGAAAAGTGACCTCCAGGAATGGCTTCATTCCAGGTTAAAAGGTTAGGGCAATAGACTCAGGGGTTCCTCCAATCTCTATCATTCCAGTAAGTCTGGTCTTTCTTATGAATTTGAGTTTTGTTTTATATATTCTCGCAGTTTAATCAGGACCTTCTATTGTGTCCCTGGTCAGAGCAGACAGTAGTGGTAGCTGGGCACCATCTAGTTTTTCTGGTCTCAGGCTAGAAGGAGGCTGTGGTCTGTGTGTGCCATTAGTCCTTTGAACTAATTGCTTCCTTGAATGTTTGGTTTCCTTTACTCTCCTTTGCTCCAGATGGAAAGAGACCAAGAATTGTATCCTAGATGGCCACTTGAAAGCTTTTAGGACCCCAGACACTACTCACCACACTAGGATGTAGTACATTGTATTTATGAACTATGTATGTCTGTTGACCTAGATGTCCCCCAAAACTATGATCCTTAGCCCTTAAGTCCATTAACTCAGTCCCATGAGGTGTTCGGATGCGTCTAAGTTTCCATATCTGTGCCCTCTATGTGCTCTATCATATGTACGAATATACATGTGGGACATAAAAATACCCACAACTATGCTCATATAATATACATCCACATGCCTTCCCATATGCCCTCCCCCATCCATCTAGCATACGTATCTACCTGTGTAATCACTCACAAATTCTCGGTTGTTATTACTGTTGTTGCAGAATTGTATATAGTATAGTAGTTACTATACTTGTTCTTTATTCTTGCATACTTCTCAGTGTCTTCATTTGCCTTGATCATGTTATGTTGACTTCGCCCATATTGTGTATTGCCTTTCCTTTCACCAGAATTAACATGTTTCTGCTGTCTAGTGATTCTTCCTCCCTCTCCTTCCCATCCCAAGTAACCGTCAAGTCAAATAATGTTGCTTTCTGTATGTAAACCAATTCTTAACTTTTTATAAAAGTGGCATCATACAATATTTGTCCCTTTGTGATTGGCTTATTTCCCTCAGAATAATGTCTTCCAAATTCATCTATGTAATAAGATGTTTTGGGGACTCATCATTATTCTTCATTGTTGCATAGCATTACATTGTGTGTATGTACCACAATTTGTTTATCCATTCCTCCACTGATGGACAATAGCGTCTTTTTGCTATTGTGAATAATGCGGCAATGAACATGAGTATGCATATGTATATTCATGTCACTGTTATTATTTCTCTAGGATGTATACCTAGTAGTGGGATGGCTGGATTGTATAATATTTCTATTGCTAGCTTTTTGAGGCAGCTCAATACCATTTTCTTTAGTGGTAGTACCACTTGACAATCCCACCAGCAGTGTGCAAGAGTTCCATCTCCCCACAACCTTACCAGCATTTGTTGTTTTCCGTTTTTTGGAACAATGCCTTTTTTGCAGGCGTGAGATGATATTCATTGTAGTTTTGATTTGCATCTCTCTAGTGGCTAATGATTGTGAACATCTCTTCATGTGTTTGGAGGTATCTGAATGCCCTCTTTGGTGAATGTCTGTTCATGTCCTTTGTACATTTATTGATTGGATTGCATTTTGTTGTTGTTGTTGTTGAGGTGTTGATGTTCTCTCTATATTTTGGAGAATAGAACCTCATCAAATATGTCATTGCCAAAAATCTTTTCCCAGTCTGTAAATTCTCTTTTTACAGTTTTGGTAAAGTCTTTTATGAGCATACGTATTTGATTTTTAGGACATCCCAGTTATCTAGTTTATATTCTATGCATTTTTAATTATGATTGATAATCTATTTATGTCATAAATCAGAAACGCTGTCACTGTCTCTATGTTATTTTCCAGGTACTTTATGGTTTTAGGTTTAACATTTCCATCTTTGATCCATTTTAGTGTTTGTGTGAAGTATGGATCCCATTCCTTTTTTCGGCAAATGGATACCCAGTTTTTGAGCACCATTTGTTAAAGAAACTGTTTTTCTCATTGAATGGACTTGAACACTTTGTCAAAAATCAGCAGTCCATAGCTGGATGGATTTACCTCTGGGTTCTCAATTCTGTTCCATTGGTCTATGCATCTGTCATTGTACAAATTCTAGGCTGTTTTTTGCTACCATGGCTGTATAGTAAGTTCTGAGATTGGGAAGTGTGAGACCTCTTATTTTGTTCTTCCATAATGGTTTAACTATTCAGGGCCTCTTCCCTTTCCATATAAAATTGGAGATTAGTTTTTCCAATTCATTAAAGAATGTTGGGATTTGGATTGGGATTGCATTATATCTGTAGATTGAGGAATTTTCCTATTTCTATTTGCTGAGTTTTTTTTTTTTAATCAGGAAAGATTTTATCAAATGCCTTTTCTGTATCAACTGAGATGGTCATGTAATTCTTTTCCTTTGTTTTATTTTTGTGATGAATTATATTGATTGTTTTTCTAGTGTTGAACCACCCTTGTATCCCTGGTATAACTCTCAACTAATCGTAATCTATTATTTTTTTGATATGCTGTTTTATTATGTTGGTTAGAATTTTGTCAAGAATTTTTGCACCTATGTTCTTGAGGGGTATTGGTCTATAAGTTTCTTTTTTGTGGTATCTTTGCCTGGTTTGGTATCAGGGTTATGCTGGCTTCATAGAATGAATGAGGGAGTGTTCTTCCCTTTTCTATGCTCTGGAATAGTTTGAGTAGAGTTGATGTCAACTCTTGTTTGAATGTGTGGCAGAATTCTCCAGTGAAGCCATCTGAGCGGGGGCTTTTTTGTTGTTGTTGGGAGTTTTTTTTTTCTTTTTTATAACACCTTCAATTTCCTCTTCTGTTATGGGTCTGTTTAGATTTTCTGCCTATGCTTGTGTTAGTTTAGGTTGATAGTGTGTTTCTAGAAATTTACCCATTTCTTCTTGGGCTTCAAATTTTTTAAAGTACAATTTTTCATAATATTTTATAATAACTCTATCTCAGTTGGCTCTGTTGTAATGTTGCCCATTTCATTTCTTATTTTATTTATTTGCATCTTATATTTTTTCCCTTTGTCAGTTTGGCCAGTGATTTGTCAATTTCATTGACCCTCTCAAAGAACCAGCTTCTAGTTTTGTTGATTCTTTGTATTCTTCAGTTTTCTGTTTCATTTATTTCTGCTCTGATCTTTATTATTTCCTTTCTTCTGGTGACCGTGGACATCTTTTACTGTTTCTTTTCTATTTGTTTAAGTTGTCCAGTTAAGTTATAGATTTTGGGTCTTTTTTCTTTTTTGGTGTGTGCATTTATTGCTATAAATTTTCCTCTTAGCACTGTTTTTGATATATCCCAGAGGTTATGGTATGTTGTGTCTTCATTTTCAATTGATTTTAAGAATTTTTAAATTTCTCTTATGATCCAGTGGTTTTTAAGTAAGGTGTTACTTAGTTTCTATGTATTTAATTTTTTTCCTTGCTTTTTCTGTTACTGATTTCTAGTTTTATAGCATTATGATCAGAGAAGATGTTTTGTATTATGCCGATGTTTTTATATTTATTGAGTCTTGCTCTGTGGCATAGAATATGGTCTATTATGGAGAATGATCCGTGTGCATTGGAGAAGAATGTGTACTGTGCTGCCATTGAGTGGTGTGTTCTGTATATGTCTATGAGGTCAGGTAGGTTGAATGTGTTATTTAGATTTTCTGTGTCTTAACTGAGTTTCTTTCCAGTCGTTCTGTCCAGTGCCGAAAGTGGTGTGTTAAAGTCTCCTACTATTATTACAGAATTGTCTGTTTCTCTTTTCAGTTCTCTTAGGATTTGTCTTATATATTTTGGAGCTCCGTCATTGAGTGCATTTGACCTGCCAACCTTTTGGTTAGCAGCTGAGCTCTTAACCATTGCTCCATTGAGTGCATAAAAAAAAATGCTATGTCTTCTTGTTGAATTGACTATCTAATGATTATATAATATCCTTCTTTGTCTCTGGTAGTGGATTTTGACCTGAAGTCTATTGTTTCTGAAATTAATATTGCTATTCTTGCTGTCTTTTAGATACTGTTTGCTTGACATATGTTTTTTTTTTT
The DNA here is from genome assembly GCF_024166365.1 of Elephas maximus indicus. Taxonomy (NCBI): domain Eukaryota; kingdom Metazoa; phylum Chordata; class Mammalia; order Proboscidea; family Elephantidae; genus Elephas; species Elephas maximus. The sequence goes on from NC_064819.1 coordinate 160,608,493, forward strand.
TCCTCCGTCCTTTGATTTTTAACTTGGATATGTATTTGGTAGGCAACACGTTGATTGTCTCTTGTAGGCGACATATTGATTGGTCATGTTTTTTAATCCATTCTGCCACTCTCTCTTGACTGGTGCTTTTAATCCATTTGCATTCAGTGTGATTATCAGTAGGTGTGAATTCATTGATATTATTTTGTTATACTTTTTTTGGTGGTGTTAAAAGCTTCTTTGTTCCTCTTTTCTGTGCCGAGTTCTTTTTGTATATGGATTTTCCTTTTCTATAATAGTTGTTTTGTGTTTACTGAGTCTTTTTAGTTTTCTTCTTCCGTATTTTGGTGAGTAGATTTATTACATTTCTTTGTGGTTACCCTGAGATTTACATCCATTCTCTAAAAATTAAAACAGTCTTTTATATCTTGAAATCACCTTGACTTTCTCCCCATATGGACATTCTTTAACTACATCTTTTAGTCCCCCTTCTGTTTTGAAGTTGTTATCATTTACAGCTTAATTCCCCTGGTTCCCCATAGTCAGTTTTTTAGCTTTATCTTGCTTTTACGAAGCCTTTATCTGGGTTGGTGTTTGGGTGATGTTGTCATGTGTTTTTATCTCAGGTTGTTTTCTGATGTTGGTGGTTCTCTATCTGAAGGACTTCCTTTAATATTTCTTGTAAGGCTGGTCTAGTTTTTACAAATTTTCTTAATTTCTTTTTATCTGGAAGCATCTTAGTTTCACCATCATTTCTGAAAGACAATTTTTCCGGATATATGATTCTTAGTGGGCAATTCTTTTCCTTCAGGATTTTATATATGTCATCCCACTGCCTTCATGCCTGCATGGTTCCTGACAAGAAATCAGCACGTAGTCATATTGGTGCCCCTTTGTAAGTGATATTTCATTTTTCATGAGCTGCTTTGGGAATTTTTTTCTTTGGAAACTTTGGTTATGATATGTCTGGTTTTTTTTTTTTTTTTTTTTTTGGTGGGAGGAGGCAGGTTCATTGAGCTTCTTGGATGGTAACCTTCTCGTCTTTCATGATATTTGTGAAGTTTTCACCCAACATATCTTTAAAAATTTTTTCTATACTTTCCTTTTTTTCCCCCTGTTCTGGAATTACTATGCATAAATTATTCCTCTTGATTTATCCCACATAATTCTTAGGCTCTCTTCATTCTTTTTTCTGATTTTCCCTCAAATGGGTTACTATTGATGGATTTGTTCTTTATTTCACTGATTCTTCCTTCTGTTGATTCAATTCTACTTCTGTGTCTTTCCATTGAGTTGTCTGTTTCTGCTATTATATTGTTAATCTTCTGAATTTCTAGTAGTTGTTTTTGTATGGTTTCTAATTGTCTATTTATTTTCCATTTTGTTCTTGTGTTGTTTTCCTGAATTCTTCTAGGGTTTTGTCTGTTTTTTCCTTGATCTGTTTGAGGATCCTGTATATAAACAAAAGAAACCCAAACCCATTGCCATCAAGTCAATTCTGACTCATAGTGACCCTGTAAGTCTTTTGAATTCTTTATGTGTAGTTCTATTACCATTTCTTCTTCAGGAAGATATTCAGTCCCTTTATTTTGGTCATTTATTTGAATCATCTTATCCTGTTTCTTCATATGATTTGTTATTGTCTGTTGTCTCCAAACCATTAAGGTTATTTATTGATTGGTTGTGTGTTTGTTTCATCCTGATTTTTTGTTTTGTTGTGTTTTGATATATCAGGTTGGGCAGATTGGGCATACTTCACTGATCACTTGTCTGGCAGCACAGGACCACTAACCACCTGTCTCTGGGTGGGTGAGCCAGCAGCGGCTATGGTGAGCTGCTCGGTGGGTTGGCAAGTGGGGAAGTCATGAGACAGGGTGGGACAGGCAGCTGGGGAGGGTGAATCACACTTCTGCCACTCATGGGTCAGTGGGTCAGGTGTGGAGGACTGAGCTAGGTGGGAGGGAAAAGGGGGACCTCATACTGTGGTCCCTGGTGGTCAAGGCTACAAAGATGGGGGAGTTCATGCTGCTAATCACCAGGAGGGTAGGGGGAGGGGTAGTGTGCTCCTCCAGTCAGCAACTGAGATCTGGCCAGATCCTCAAAAACCAAATTTAATCCCTTTTAGCATGATAGCCCTTCAAATGTTTTAATTAATCCATCAACTACTTCTCTTATTTAACCTAAATGTCCTTTTTCTTTTATGCATGCATTCTTTTAGCTAATATTTCTTGAGGGTTTACCATGTGTGAAGCATGGCAAGATGGGCAATAGTACTTGAAAAAAATATTTCTTCTCACATGTCATTATACAATAACTTGGAAACTACATTTTAAACTTTCAGAACATTCTTCTTATATCTAGCTACAATGATGATGGTGATGAACCTGTTTTTTCAAAAGAGCACTTAAAGAGATACTAAAGTGTTTAATCACACTAAAAATTAGACTATATAGAATATCATATCTCTCCATTTCCTTTTAACAGCCAAAATTATTTTGGATTGATTTTCTAACTAATTTTGGCAAAAGCAAAAAAAAAAAAATTCCTAAATTTCCTTGAAAGACCATCTGGCATCTTTCATAAGTGCAAGTGCTATGTATTTTTTAAAGCTATAGAGTTAGCTGTGTGACTAAGATGAAAGGGTTTTTGAATAAAGAACTAAAACCAAAAATTGTACTGATTTGCAGTCTTCAATTTTGCTTCCAGTACTTCCTTGCCAATTGAAAATATTTTTCTAAATTTTCTAGATTTCATCATTAAATTTATTAAAGCTTGCCCCTAGGCAGTTGCCTCAAAGTTGAATAATTATTTTTCAGAGTTCAAAGTAAATTTTATCACATACCCATTTATGACTGACTGCTATAATACGCAACTGTCAGCAGTTCAAGACCTAAAAGATGTAAACATGTGTTCCATAGAAATTGGACTGAGGTGACTTGTAGTATAAGAGCCATAAAACCTATAATCATATGCATACAGAATTTTTACCTGTGGACCATAGAGGAAGACTTTTTATGTATCTTTGGCCACATAAACCAGCCATGCTTGTCAAACCTATTAGGCCAGTTACAAACCTTCAGTGAAGAAACTGACCCTGGGTGTCCTGAACATCATAAATTCCACTGCCTTTCTCTTGATGAACAGTCAAAAATCAGACTTCCAATTACCCTAGAACATCCCTAGGTGGTGCAAAATGGTTAAGCGTTAGGTTGCTAACTGAAAGGTTGGTGGTTCGAGGCCACCCAAAGGTACCTTGGAAGAAAGGTCTGGTGCTCTACTTCTGAAAAATCAGCCATTAAAAACCCTATGGAGTATACTTTTCTCCTCTGACACACATGATGTAACCATAAGTCAGAAAGGACTTGAAGACAACTCTTTTTTTTCAATTGTCTTAAAAATAGAGCTTTTCCAGTACAGTTATAAACCAGCTCTATCTCTACAATGCATATCTAGTTTATTATTTCTAATTATTTCATAGTATTTCATGATTTGTATCCTTTAAATTTTATTTAGTCATTTCCCCTAGACTAGGTCACTTCCAGTTTACAACTACCACAAACAATGCTTTAATATACATATTCATATGTGTCCCCTTATAGACCTGTATGAAGGTTTCTCTAGAATCATCAGAAGGTTAATCATGGAGAATCATCAGAAGGTTAATCATGGAATTATCCTTTAAACTGAGATAATTTTGAGAGTGGAAGAGGGCATTATTAATAATTATACTGGAAGAATGACACAAACTAGAACCTCAGCAAACCAGGGCATACAGTCCTCTGACTCATCCTTTGCACATGTAGTCTTAAAACTGCCAGACTAATCTCCAGGCAATATAAAGGTTCTTGTCTCCACTTTTCTTGCCAACATTTGGTATTTTCAAATTTCTAATTTTGCAATTTGACTTGCACAAATTTCCCCTCATTTGCCATTGATCTTCACATGTTTAGCTATGCAGTCTTCCCTCATAAGTTTTTATTTTCAGCTTTTGGTCATTTGTTATATATATAAATATTAATTGCTTGGCAGTTTTAGACATGGCAGATATTCCCCCCCAACTTGTCTCCTGTTCATTAACTTTGTCTTTAAACAGAAATCCTTAATTTTGGCATAGTGAATCAATCAATTTTCTACCTTCAAGTTGTGGTATGTGTAACTAACGTAAGAAGTGTTTCCCCATTTTAAAGTCACATAGTATCCCGTATTCTTTTCTATTAGCTGTATAGCTTTCCTTTCATAACTAGAAATATAACCCATCTGGGCTTGAACTTTGGAAATAATATGGAATAAGAATCCAACTTTATTTTCTCTCCATATTAAGAGTCCAGTTTTGACTGTGGAGCTCTTGACCTCATTTCTAATCCTTAATATCAGCTAAGAAACTTTGTCTGCCAACACCCTTGCATTTTCTCAGTCAAAGATTTTCCTCTACTTGGCCTCTTTTTTTAGCCTTACGGTAAAAGAACAGACTGTCTGTACTCAGGTATAAAAAATCACATGATGGCAGCAGGACCCTGCTGTCACAGAGGCAAAGCAGATGACAATTCAGGAGTGTGCAGCCTGCCAATTTTTGGTTAGCACCTGTGCTAACCTGTATAGCTGGCAGAGGAGTTATGCCATCCCAATACAAGGGGCTCAGAAAGGAACCAAACAATTATCCATGTGGGTAAAGATTAGCTCTTAGCTTTTGTTCTTTCTGTGAGCATTTATTTTTCCTGTGATAAAAATGTAGCCATGGAGAAAAGTGCCACACTCATAGCTCCAAAAAGTAAAACTGAAGATTTGCCCTCTTCTGGATTATTTGAATATTTTTTGTCATCTATTTTCTCTCCATTGTTGTTGTTGCTGCATTAGGATTTATAGTGAACATTTTTAACTCATCACCGTCTACCTTCCAGGAATACAGCACTTCACACATGTTATGAGAACCTTACTATAGTGTACTTCAGTTTCCCCCACAGACCTTTGTACTGTTGTTGTCACACATTTTACTTCTACAAGTGTTAGAAGCTCCACAATACATTGTTATTTTTTGCTTTAAAGAATAAGTTTTCTACTATAACCCACCCATATAGAGATCAGAATTAAGAGAAAATTCTTTTATATTTATCCACACATTTACTATTTCCAGTGCTCTTCACTTCACATTTCCTTCTCATATCACGTTCCTTCCACTGAAGGGCTTCCCTGAACATACCTTACAATGGGCTTATGCTGGTGCTGAAGTCTTTTAGCTTTTGTACGTCTCAGAAAGTCTTTATTTTGTCTTCATTTCATGAAGTCATTTTTGCTGGATATAGAATTCTGGTTTTTAGTACTTGATAGATGCTGCCCACTATTGTTTGGCTCCATTTTTTTTAAATGAGAAACCTACTTTCATTTTCATCTTTACATAAAATATGTTTTTTGTCTGCTTTTAAGATGGCCTTATTTCATTTTTAAGCAATTGGATAATGATATGCCTTGGTGTAGTTTCTTTCATGTGTTTTTTGCTTGGGGATTATTTTGCTCTTTGATTCTGTAGATGTATAACTTTCATCCAATTTGGAAATTTCTCAGCCATTATTTCTCCAAATATTTTTTCTGTCTTCCCCTACCACCTTTGTGGACTTTGATTACGTATATTTTAGGTGACTTGATGATTTCCCAGAGCTCTCTGATGCCCTGTTCATTTTATTTTCCTCTTTGTGTTTCATATTGGCTAGTGTCTATTGTTGTATCTTCAGTTGCACTAATCTGTCTTCTATAATAGTGTCTAAAAATCTCCTTACATAGTTTCTTCTCAGAAATTGTAGTTAAATATGAGTATTTAAAATATCTTCCATGTCTGTATTTGACACACTCAATCTTTCTTCTACTTCCTTGACCATATAGAAGATCTTATTTTCCTGTTTCTTTACATACCTGGTGATTCTTTTTCTTTTATTGGATGTCAGATACCATGACTTTTACCTTCTTGGATGATGGATATTTTTGTGTATCTATAAATATTTTTTAGTTTTGTTTGGAGTCACAGTTAAGTTACTTGGAAACAGTTTGCCCCTTTCAGACTTGCTTTTAGGTTTTGTTAGGTGGGACCAGAAAACCCAGAAACCTTTATTCAAGGACTAAATTTGCCCCAATATCTTTCTGAGTACTCTTCCTAATGTTCCATGAGTTATGAGATTTTTCCACTCTGCCTGGTTGAAACATAAACTATTTCTGGTCCTATGTGAGCACTGGGGATTGTTCCTGCTCTTCCTTTTGGGTAGTTTTTCCCCCCTGCTTTTGGGTAGTTTCCTCACACATATTCACTGATGGATACTCAACTGAATATCTAATAGTAACCCTCTGCAGATCTCCAGAAACTTTTGGTGGAATTCTCTCCTTTCAGATAATCTTCCCTGAGAATTCTAGCTCCTTTGGCCTTCCTGGATCTTAACTCTGTCTCCTCAACTCTAGGAGTCTAGCAGCCTCCTTCTGCTTTCCCTTCCCTGTGCTTCAGCATGAAGACTCTTACATGGCAGGAATATGCGCAATTATAGGGCTTTTTTCTTTCTCCTTTCAGGAATCAATTTCCTGTGCTGCCTGATGTCCAGTGCCTGAAACTGTTGTTTGATACATTTTTTTCCCCTTTCTTTTGTTGTTGTTTTGGGCTAGAAGGTAAATCTGGCCCATGTTATTACATTTCGACCAGAAGTGCAAGGAATGGTTTAGAATTTTAAAGCAGTAGAGATAAGGCCTTATCATGAAGTGAGATGGGGAGCTGAATGGAACTTTCAATATATTGCCAAGAGACACAAATATTTTTCTATTCCATAATTTGTCTAAAACTACTGCCCTATTGGCAGAGGAGGAATCAGGCTATGATTGGAAAGATGAGGAATCACAACACTAAGCTTTTACTCTCTAAAAGTAGGGCATCTGAACTCATGCTACCCATATGGTGTTGTAGTATTAAGTGCAGGGTAAGAAAAATTTAAGGTAGAAACCGTTTGTATATATACTGATGAACATTTCTTAATAATAGAAAGGACAGGGTACTAAGAAAATAAATCAAACACAAACCTGCCTATTGCTGAAAAGATATATGCCAAAAAAACATGATTATATTTCTTATAAATTTAAACAAAACTGCAAACATACCAGGAGATTTTAACATACCTCTTATGAAAATTATGAAGAAAAAGATAAAGTTTGAACAACACAATTAAATACAGTTGATCCTTAGTATTCACAGATTCCATATCCACAAATTCACTTACTAGCTGAAAATACTTAGGGCACTTTCACTGGCTTTTACAGACACACGCACACACAAAGCAAACAAAAAATACCGAGCTGAGCTTGAGCTAGGCTGCTTGGGTGTTTGCTAATTCATCGTTTGCAGGGACTTTATAGAACATACCAAAAAACCCAAACCAAACCCTTTGCCATCAAGTCAATTCCAACTCATAGCGACCCTATAGGACAGAGTAGAACTGCCTCATGGGGTTTCCAAGGAGCGGCTGTTGGATTAGAACTGCAGACCTTTTGGTGAGCAGCTGTAGATCTTAACCACTGTGCCACCAGGTCCCCAGAGCAATGATGAATAATAGGAATCAACTGTAACTTTATCTAATGGCCATTTAGAGAGGTTGCATCCTAAACAAAGAATTAACATCATTTTCCAATATGTATGAAACATATATATATAATTTTCCTTAAGCTAAGCCACAAATGTAGTGTAAGTATCGAAAATTCAATATATTGTATATACTTTTTCTGACCACTGCTAATATCCTCCTGGAGCAAAAGAGGAAGGAGAGTCAGGAATAGGAGAGGATATGGAATGTGTGGCTAATTGCCTGTGTGAACAACTGCCTTCTTTGCCATGAGACTAGAAGTACTGGATGGTACCTGGCTACCATTACTGAATGTTTTGATCCAGGATTCTATATAAGAATCCTGATCTAAAGGGAAAAAATGTAGAAAAGAATTTCAAATTCTCATGGTATCCAGACTTTCTGGAGCCATTGAGTCTGGATGAACCTCTGAAACTATTGCCCTAAGATAATCTTGAAACCTTAAGTCAAAAATATCCCCTAAAGTCTCCTTTAAACCAAGCAACAGTTTAGCTTAATTAAAGAATTTCTGCCCTGAGCATTGTGGTCTTTTTTTAAAGAATTAAAGATCAAAGAACTAAAAGATCAAATTGACAAGAGCAAATGGAAAAGTTAGGAAGCTTAGGGGGCAGTGAGTTTATGTCAGTAGGAGAGGAATGAAATAATTTGGAAAAAGAGGTTGAGAATGGTTGCACAACTTGAAGAATGTAATCAATGTCACTGAATTGTACATACATAGAGAAATTGTTATATCAATGTATGTTTTGCTGTGCATATTTTTAACAACAAAAAATGAGGAAAAAAGAAACAAGAGGATCATCATACTTTTGCAAATAAATGTAAAAGTAATTATTTATGAATTGAGGAAAAAATCAGAGCAGATATTTAAAATATTTTTATCTGAGTAGCTGAATAACTGAATAAGAAAAAAAATTGTGTTGTGGTTAAATTAATTCTTGTGGAATAAGTATGGCCTCAAATGCATATTTTAGAGATACAAAGTGTTCAGTTTCATACGCTAAAGAAAAAGGTATTGAATTAAAATAAATGTGTAAGTCTGTAATGGTATTTAAAGAGAAGCAAAGAATGGGGAGGGAGATGAAGCTCTTCTTTACAGAAGAATGTCAACTAATAAAAGTGGAAGAAATTATAGAAATACAAAACCAACATTTTTCCATCTGTAATGAAATAACTGATTCAGGCAAGAAACATCAATGGATGAAAAAGCCATTGAGTAAATATCCTGTAGGGAACAGGCTGTTTACACCATCTCAGATACTCATTCTGAAATATTTAACTGAGTAACATCACAATGTCTATAATATACATTCAAGTAGTTAATGAGAAAGAGAAACAGAGATGGAGTAAGAGTGCAAATGTGGTAAACTGTTAATAATTGGTGAAGCTAGGTGAAGGGTATGCAAGTGTTCTTTATAATAATGCTTCCATCTTTCTGTCAATTTGATAGTTTTCTAAGTAAAATGTTGGGAATGGACATTACCAAGACCACATAATTTTACAAGCAAGTTTTATTAAATCTTTAAGGATTAGATAATCCATATTTTGAGAGAGAACATTTTCATACTAATTTTGTAATTAACCTTTAAACTAAACCAGACCAGGACAGTTTGAGAACTCCAAATTTTAGTATACTATTATAATAGCCCTGGTGGCGTTGTGGTGAAGAACTCTGCTGTTAACCAAAAAGTTGGCAGTTCAAATCCACCAGCTGCTCCTTGGAAACTCTGTGGGGCAGTTCTGCTCTGTCCTACCGGGTCCCTATGAGTCAGAATCAACTCGGCAGCAACAGGTATTATAAGCGCGAATACAGAAACGTTAGATAAAATATTATCAAACCAAAACCAGCAGCATAATAAAAATAATAGATCATGACCAAATAGATTTCATCCTAAAAATGCAATATTTTAACAGTAAAAATTTGATCGATGCATTTACCAAATTGACAAATTAGAGAAAAACCTTGTGATCATTTAATAGATTACAAAATATTCCTTCAATATAGATCAGAACAGGATATAAAGTGAATGAACTACATCTGCATACATCTTCATGAAAATACAATTGAAAACATAATTTTGAGTACATCAGTCAAGAGCAGAATGATATCATGTGATAGATACAACAAATGAAATTTAAAAATGGACAAAAATGCCATGTCTTCTTTCTGGAAAGATATATTCAAAGAAAATGTATAAAAACATGAATGTTGAGAGTATATTCTCTGTTTATGATATCCCAGTGGCCTTCTGATAACTCCTAAAATGAAAATCAAAATCTTGGCTCCAAGGCCCTCCATAGTCTGGTTCATGCTAACCTCTCTAGAATCATCAAAATATTGCATTTCTCCTGTCTCTCTTGTGCTGCGGTCTTGCTTAGCTCATCTCCACACTTGAGTGTGTCATGCTACAAATCACCACAGAGTCTTTGCACGTGTCATTCTCTGTATCTACAATATAGCCTTACTCTTCCCCTTAAATAACTTCATCCTTCAGCTCTCTTCCCATTTCTCACTTCCTCAGGAGTCACAGGTCAGATCCCACGTTTTACTCTGTTATGGTACTTCACAACATTTCTTCCCTCCAGAGCACTATGTCAATTTTTACTTATTTATTTATGAAGAGTCCCTGGGTGGTGCAAACCATTAAATGATCAGCTACTAACCAAAAGGTTGGTGATTCTTTGAATCCACCAAAAGTCACCTCGGAAGAGAGGCCTTGTGATCAGCTCCCGAAATGTCACAGCCATCTAAAAATGCTATGGAGCACAGTTTTACTCTGAAACACATGGGGTCGCCATGACAGCAACTGATTTGGTTTGGGATTTATGTTTGTCTACATATTTATCTATTTATGTGTTGTTAGGTGCCATCAAGTCGATTCTGACTCATAGGGATCCTGTGCACAACAGAGTGAAACACTGCCCGGTCCTGGGCCATCCCCACAATTATTGCTATGCTCGAACTCATTGTTGCAGCCACTGTGCCAGTCCATCTCATTGAGGGTCTTCCTCTCTTTCGCTGACCCTCTACCAAGCATGATGTCCTTCTACAGGGACTGATCTCTCCTGATGACACGTTCAAAGTATGTGAGACATAGTCTCGCAATCCTTGCTTTTGAGGAGCATTTTGGTTGTACTTCTTCCAAGACCGATTTATTCATTCTTTTGGCAGTCCATGGTAGATTCAATATTCTTTGCCAACACCACAATTCAAAGGCGTCAATTCTTCTTCAGTCTTCCTTATTCATTGTCCAGCTTTCACATCCATGGCTTGGGTCAGGTGCACCTTAGTTCTTAAGGTGACATCTTCGCTTTTCAACACTTTAAAGAGATCTTTTGCAGGTGATTTATCCAATTTGATTTTTTGACTGCTGCTTCCATGTGTGTTGATTGTGGATCCAAGTAAAATGAAATCCTTGACAACCTCAATCTCTTCTCTGTTTATCATGATGTTGGTTATTGGACCAGTTGTGAGAAGTTTTGCTTTCTTTATGTTGAGGTCTAATCCATACTGAAGGCTGTGGTCTTTGACCTTCATCAGTAAGTGCTTCAAGTCCTCTTCACTTCCAGCAAGCAATATTGTGTCAACTGCATAATGCAGTTTGTTAATGATTTTTCCGCGCCAATCCTGGTGCCCCGTTCTTCTTCATATAGTCCAGCTTCTCGGATTATTTGCTCAGTATGCAGATTGAATAGGTGTGGTGAAAGGACACAACCCTGACACACATCTTTCCTGACTTTAAACCTGAGGTTATATGATATCTGTCCTCCCATGAGGTTTGTACCTACCTTCTGTAATGTCAGAGACCATTTTTTTTTCCTAATTAATGTATTACCAGCACCTAACACAGCCCTTGGCACATTAAAGGTCCTTATCAAATATATGTTAAATTGTGTAAATTTGTGAATGAATTGGCAAAGTTGTGTTCTTTCATGAGATTTATTAATTTTGATCATTTGATTCAAATGGTTTTCTTCCTGTGCATTATTCTACGCTCTCCTCCTTTGTCTGTCCCATGTGACTAATGCAGTTGGATATGGTTTGACCATCTGTCCCTGAATGAAAGGGAATGGATACTGTCAATGACAGTACCCTCTAGGATTATGGGATTAGAATAGGGCATTTCCCAGACAAGAGGAGGAGATGTGCTGTTCTCTGCAATATACGTAATTGTGTTGAGAAATTGCACACACGAATAAACTGTGTTATGAATTAGAATATATAACAGTAAAGATTTCTGTGATAAAACTAAGATTGAAATGTGCCTTTCTTATGCTTATGTTATTTATGGACATTTAATCATCACTTTTTCTGAGAAAAGAGTGAAAACATCTCCAACGATATTAAGTGAATCAAAGCCCACAAATAACTGAATTTTAAAATAATTATTTTAGCATGTTGCTTTATGGAGAGTGAATAAAAACATAATGGTAGCTCTTTTTAGCATTTTCATTCTTTCAGTGCAACAACTCTTCATTGAGCATGCTTTTGTGTCAGGCACTGGAACAGGTGTTTTGAAGTACATGATTAGAAACAGACGGCCTTCAGAGAGGCCTTCATTGTGGGAGAGCTGTGTTGGCAAAACTACAGCCCAAGGCAGAGGCTAATAGCTGCCTTGGCTGTAGGCCTGAGCCCACACTATGTGCCAGACATTGTGCTAGGGACACACCTATCTTAATCTGTGCGGTAGTCCTTCAACGAACATATACATTACTATTCTAGTGTTTACAAATAAAAAATTAAAAAGCACAGGAGTTCAGAAATTTCCCTAAAGTCACATGGTGGCAGAGCCAGGATTAAAACACAGATCTCTATGACTCCAAAGCCCTAGTTTGAACCACTACAAGCCAAGGATATAAGTTTTAGGGAGGTTATTGAGTCTGGTAAAAGTACATGTCTTTCTTCTCTAAGCCAGTGTTTTGTCAGATGTGATGCTGTGCTGTGGAAGATTTCCAAGGACAAACTAGTTTTGTAAATACTGCGTGCCAGGTTCTCAGAATGCTCTGAGAAACTTTTGAGTAAAGAAGCAGCTTTTTCATTGCTTAACTCAGCACTTCCCAAAAAGTACTTGCATGGGTAGTTCTTTTTTTTTTTTTTTTTTTATGTAACACATTCTGGGAAACTGTTTGAGGCAAGAGGGACCTATTAAAGTTTCTTTGTTGTTTTTTCTTCTAATGCAGACCTGCTTTCCAGGAAGACATTCCATGTCCTTTCTCACCTGATGCTTCTGCTAAAGCTATTCTCTTTGCCTAGAACACCTGTGTCCTTTTTGAGGTATATGGTGAATTTGTACTCACACGCTAGTTCAAATGTCACTTCATCTGTGAAGTCATCTGCTAACGCTTCACATATGTGTTCATGTGCGTGTAACGTACAGAAAACCAAATCCAAACACACTGCCGACAAGTTGATTCCAACTCATAGCAACCCTATTGGACAGAGTAGAACTACCTCATAGGGTTCCCAAGGCTGTGAATCTTTACAGAAGTAGACTGCCTCACCTTTCTCTTGTGGAGCTGCTTGTGGGTTTGAACTGCTGACCTTTTTGTGCTGCTTGGGGACCTAAACAAACACATTACAAATCTCATTTAATGCTCACAACGATTATTTAAAAGAGGTATTAAAGTTATCCCCTTTTTTTGTGTCCAGTTCACATACCTTTTGTCTGATTCTTCTTACAGCAAACTCCTCAATAAAGGTGACTATACTGCCTGATTCTGAGTCCTTTCTTCTCTCATCCTTTAACTCCGGTCAGGCTTTGCTTCCATCATTCTCCACAGTTGTTCTTCTTTGGTGCATCAGCCTCTACTAACTTGATATATCCAGGCAAAGCCTCAGTCCTTGTTTTGCATGAATTATCAGTAGCATTTGAGAAAGCTGATCCCTCTCTCCAAATTCAAGCACTTTCTTCACTTGCCTTCCAGGACAACAGACGTTTCTGTTTTCCCTTATACCTCACTGGTATCTCCTTTGTGGTTCTCTTTGCTGGTTCTCCTCATCTCCACAGTCTCTAGATGTTGGCCTGCCCTGGTGTTTTGCAGTCATCAGCTTGGTGATTTCATCAAATTTCATGTTGAGCATTTTGGCTAAAAGCACATAATGTTGGGCCAGGTGTCTGGCTTTGAATCCTAGATCAACAACTTCGTTGGCTGTGTAACCTTGGGCTTGGGATCTATCCTATCTCTACCTCGGTTTCCTCATTTCATATAATTATCGAACATTATATGAGCTAATATCTGTAAAATGGCTTAAAATAATGACTGACACTGTATGTGTTTGCTGCTATTGTTATTTATACTCTAATGACTCATACTATCTATCTAGCCTGGGCTTCTGCCATGAACCCTTGAATCGTATATCCAAGTACCTACTCAATGTCTCTACTTGGATATCTAATATGCATCTCCACCTGATTATGTATAAAATGGAAAATCTTATCATCACCCTTAAATCAGCTTTCTGAACTCAGTAAATGGGAGCTACATCCAGTTGCTAAGGCCAAAAGACTTGGAGGCATCCTTAAATCCTCTTTCTCTCAGACCATGCATTCACCCATCAAATCTAAATTGCTCTGCCTTCAAATTATCCAGAATCTGACCACTTCTTATTCCAATCACCTTAATCCTTGGTCCAGCCCTCCAGAGTCCCTCACCTGAATTATTGTACTAGCCTCCTAATTGGTCTCTCAGCTTCTGCCTTGCTCTTCTGTGGACTATATTCAACACAGTAGCGTAGTTATTTAAAGATATAAATCAGATCGGATCACTCCACTACACATGACCTTCTGTGACTTCCTACCTCACTGATTAAAAGCTAGAGTCTCTACGATGGCTTGGAGTCCCTGGGTGGTGCCAAGGGTTAAAACACACTGGGCTGCTAACCAAAAGGTTGGAGATCTAGTCCACCCTGAGGCACTTCAGAAGAAAAGCCTGGTGATCTACTTCCAAAAAATTAGCAATTGAAAATCATACAGAGCACAGTTCTACTCTTGACATACATTGGGTTACCATGAGTCAGAATCAACTCTAGGGCAATTGTTATTTTAACGATGGCTTATAGGAATTATTTTATCTGCCCCCCTCATGCCCTCAAACTCTATAATCTCATTACAATCTTTACTTCTTTAATTCCACCCTCACTCTTCTGGCTACCTTGCAGGTCCACTATTAATCCAGCCTTGCTATTCCCTAACCTGGAATATTCTTTTTTCAGATACTCACATGACTTTCTCCCTCACTCTAGTTCTTTGCTTAAATTTCACCTTTGTAAGGCCTTCTTTGACTACCTCATTGAAAACTGCAACTCCAACCCACCCCAGCTCTCCTTCTCTACTTTACTGTTCTTCCTAGAACTTAAGGCCCTCTGGCACACTAGAACTTTTATTTATTTGTTTCTTTATTGACCAGTTCTCTTCACTAGAATATAAGCTCAATGAGGGAAGGAATTTTTATTTCATTTGTTCCCTGCGTACCCACAGTGCCTTGCAGAGTATGTGATATATAATAGACATTTAATAAATATTTATTGAATAAATGATTTCTCCTCTTGACAGATGAGAAAATTGACTTACAGAGATAAGTTAATTTGCCCAGAGCATCCAAAACTCATTAGAGGCATCTAAGGTCAAACCACAGAATGAAAGGACTTAGGTCAGCATCCAGAGTGCACATGCTTAACACATATTTAACTTATTGAGGGTAACATTAAAGTTGTCCTGTGCATACTCTGCTTCCTCAACAGAAAGGGTGTTCCTTGAGAGAAGGAACAGTTTTTTGTTTGTTTCTTTCTTTCCTTGTCTTTTAGCCATCTTTATAACCTAAAAAAAAAAAAAAAAAAGCACCGTTGCCGTCGAGTGGATTGCGACTCATAGGGACCCTATAGGACAGAATAGAACTGTCCCATAGGGTTTTCAAGGACCAGCTGGTAGAATCGAACAGCAGACCTTTTGATTAGCAGCTGTAGCTCTTAACCACTGCACCACCAGGGCTCCCTTTATAACCTAACACTCAGTATAAAGTTGGGATCATAGAAGCGTTGCAGGAGCCAGCTTCCCAGTGCTTGCAAGAGTAGATTGTGTGCCACTTTTCCAACTCTGCTTTCAGTGACATACACTGAAATTAGCTTTGGTGGGAGTATTTACATGATACAAATCACCAAATACTACAAATCAGAGCCCCCCACCCCAGGAGCCAGTTGTTATTTACCAGCATACTGCTGCATAAAAGAGAGTTAAAAAATTTTTTTTGGTGCGTGAATGAATGAATGAATGAGTCAAGTGGATAGTGGAGAGATTATAGGCAAAGACATTTAGTATAGGTGAAGATTGGTGATCAATAACATTCATGAACATTACAAAAACAAACACAAGAAAAATAAAATTCTTGAGGTAGAGCATAGGCCAGTTTCTCATCTCATGAAGGAATTTCATATAAAGAATCCTAAAAAAGAAAACATTTAGCCATTCCTCCTCTCCCCCACTACCAAAAATAAAATCTTCTAAAGAGAGGGTCTCTAAAGCAACAGTACCCATTCAGGATATTTTGGGATAATACAAAATAAGGTTCATATTTCTTCCAAAGTGTAGTATTCCATATTATTCCATAGTGTATTTTATCATTGTATGTCTGTGAATAAATCTGACTCTTCCATTAGACAAATGCTTCCTAAAACTTTTCAAATCATCATTTCTTTTAAGAGAACCACCTCCATATAAAAATACAAAGATGCACAAATTGTGCGTAAAATATCAGGGAGAGCACAAACCTTTAAACGCCCAGACCTCAGGTTAAAAAGAACTTCGCCTTAGAATGAGAGGGGAAGGCCCTTTGTCTAATACATTTCCCATTCTAAGCATATATCTCGTATATAGACATTTAAAAGCACACGCACACGAGCGTGCACATGCACACATACACAAGAAAAAATAAGATTTGCAGATTAAATAAATGGATGAATGAATAATTTCTTATTTTAAATGCCTATTATTGCCCCTCAGGGTTTCTTTTTTTTTTTTCTAAACACCTCCCATTTAGGGAAATATTTATTTGGAAAATATGATTTTCAAAACCTATAACTTCTAGATCACCCTCCTCTGATAATTCTCCAATTTGTACCATTCTAAAATCAATCACGATGTTCTGGAAGTAGCTTGATTTCTATATGAGAATCAAGCTGTTGTGCTCCCCTGCCTCCCCACCCCTTGGAATGTATAGCTCTTTTTCCAGTTCAAGATTCCTTTAATGTTCCAGGCAACTCTGTCATCACCCACAATCCACAATGATCCTTCACTTAGCTAAAATTCTAGATCCTTTCCACCTGCACAACTATTAAGCTAGGTCCTTCCATTTCTCTACTTCCTCAGTTTACTTTACTATCTCTACATTTTTACTATTAAGATTCTATTATCGGTTTCAACAAACAATTCTAGTTTGTAACGTTCTTTGTAAATAACATTACATCGTGACTAGAACTCCCTAGTTTGAGTCATCCCAGTTTTACAAAATATGTTTTATATGTCCTCATCAGATAGTTGATTAAAAAAATAATGAAAAGTTCAATAACAGAAACCAGAGGCCCCCTGCAGTTTGACATTGAGCCATTAGCCAGTATTGTTTCGGTAGGAAAGGACTATCAGCTAGAATTCAACAAACTACGCAGCCATCCAACGCACATACATCCATAATATCCACAAGGATAAAGCAAAACAAAACGAGAAACGATAACAACAACAGTAAAAACTCTTTGCAATCAGTTCCGACTCATGGCAGTCCCATGTCTTACAGAATAGAACTGCTTCATATGGCTTTTTTGGCTGCAATCCTAACAGAAGCAGATTGCCAGGCTCTTCTGCAGTACCACTGGCTGGCTTCAAACTGCCCACCTTTATGTTAGTGGTTAAACACAAACCATTTGTGCCACTTAGGAATTATTGTCAAATGCCTGATTGAAATCCAGGTAATTCGGATGAGGTATCAGATCTGTGAATCTTTTCCCTCACATTAAGTGGCATGCACCTCCTTTGTGTACTCATAAAATCTTGTGCAAGTTCTGTCCTGCTTACCACAATATAACTTAATTTCCTTTTGCATTTGTCTCCCCAAGCATCCTTAGCGAATGAGTCTGTGCCTCCTTCTCAGAAATTTGTGCATAGTTTTTTTTTTTTTTTTTAGTTATTTAACAAATGTTGTTGAACTGATGAGTAAAATAATAGAGGACTTGGTGTGTTACCATAGGATATTGAGTCCTGTATAAAGTTCGCAATTTTCTCTGAACTTATTCTAGGATGCAGATAACTAAAAATAATTCACAAGAAGTGAGAATAGACAACCCAGTGCATTTCACTGTGTCTCACTTAAAACACTCTTACTATTTAAGCTCCATGCACATATGGAACCTGTGACTTGGTTTCATTACAGAAAGATATTTTCATCTTTTTAATGCTAAAAGTGTACATGCTGTTATGATTATTTTTCTTTTCCCCTTTTTGTATTTCATCTTTTGTATTTCTTTATAAAATGTCAAAAACATTATCTCATTAACACTTTTCAGAGACAAAAATTGTCAATGTTTCCATTCAGAGACCTAATACTTGGAGTATCTCCTTCAAATTCATATGAAAATGAGAAAAGGAAACAAAATCACAATGTTCCTGAATATTTATGCACTGTGGTATATAAAATTTACATTAAACTTCCTGTTCCTTGTCTGGTACAAATAGATTTATCTATATATTTGGGATATAAAATGTCATTGTCTCATACTTGCTTTTTGGTGGCCAAATGCAGATTAATTTTTCTGAAGCCAAATTCACATAAAGAGACACTCATCGATAAAATATTCAATGTTCTTGCACATGGAGCAATTAGTGTCTACTACAGACTGAAAAGCTCAGTGAAAGGAGAACAAAATGACCTTGTGCATTATGTG
The DNA here is from genome assembly GCF_024166365.1 of Elephas maximus indicus. Taxonomy (NCBI): domain Eukaryota; kingdom Metazoa; phylum Chordata; class Mammalia; order Proboscidea; family Elephantidae; genus Elephas; species Elephas maximus. The sequence goes on from NC_064819.1 coordinate 160,627,000, forward strand.
CAATCTTTATTAATTGAACTCTAAGCTGGCCCTTGAGATTTTTATGTAGTCTGCAACAGAAAGGTCAATGGAATACCAATAAATCCTCTTGTATTTGTTAATTCACTTTACAAACACTAAAGTTGGGTGAAAATTGATTGAATCTATTTGTAATCCACTACTAAAGAGGGCAAACAATTTTATTTTTATTCATTCATTTACATTTACAAGGAAAATCAGGGGAACATTGTTAGTAACAATGAGCACACTACGGGTTGCACACTCTGCTCATTTTTTACCATTTCCTATTATAAAATCTGAGGAATTACTATTTTGAATTAGAAACACTTATATTAAACATATACCATGTTTAAGATGCCTAGGTTGCAAGAATGCAAGATAAATAATATAGTCGATCCCCTCAAAAAACTCATAATCTAATGGTGAAAGGGAATATTAAGAACTCACTCATTATAATACAAGGTAAAGTAAGAGAAATATTCTGATATAAACATGAAATAATACTATGGGATCATAGAGGACTCAAAGATGAAATTTGAATCGAGGTGTCAAGGCAAATTTTATAAAGGGGGAAAGACGTATGTTGCACATTGGGAGATTAACAGAATTCCGTAAGTTTTAAAGGGGATTCTAAGTAAAAGCAAACATAACAAGGGCTCTGGAAATATCTAAGGATATAAAATAATTGGGAAATAGGACTCAGCCTTATATGACTGGGGTATGGTGAGGAGTGATGATAATAGATTAGCCTAGAAATGAAAAAAAAAAATTAGAAATGAAGATGGGGCCAAACTTTTGAAGACTTTTTTCCCATGTTGTTTATATGTTGTAGTCTCCAGGCAAGAAGAAACTACTAAACAGTTTTGAACTGTGGAATAAAAAAAAAAAAAAAAATCCGAATATCTGTGTTTTAGAAAGTTATCATTGTTGACAACAGAGAAGGTATAAAAATTATTAATTGTCCTAGTGTAAGTGAAGAGGCTTTTGGCTATGGCAATGGAAATGAGATTGAAAGAGAGGAAAGATTAACAGTTAAAATTAATTGGACTTAATATTTGAATGAACGTGGAGGATAAGAGGGATAAAGACGATGTTGGGATTTCTACTCAGTGTCATTGCGTACAATTGTAACTACATACTTCATATCTCATATTTTAATTACCACTTCAGATTTTTAACCCGAGTGTTCCTAATCTTAGAAAAACTCTAAATTCATAAATTTCTAAGTAATTTTTCCACTTAATGCAAACACAGACATACACACATACACACACACGTACTTGTTTTACTAAGAGAGCTTCAAGAATATTCTTTTTAAAGAAAACAAAACAAAATTCCTGAAAAAGTAAATTTCATTTCCTGTACATTTCATCCAAGAGATCACAGATTCAGAGATAAGAGAAATAGTCCTTGTCCTGACACATTCTCCTTTTCTACCCAATCAATGTCACCAGCAACCCATATCTTTTAACCTATGATGAATAGAAAATATATGTATATAAAGATATATTTGACTAATGTCTTAGTTATCTAATGCTGCTGCAACAGAAATACCACAAGTGTATGGCATTAACAAAGATAAATTTATTCTTTCACAGCCTAGGAGGTTAGAAGTTTGAATTCAGGGCACCAGCTCCAAGGAGAGGCTTTCTGTCTCTGTTGGCTCTGAGGGAAGGTCCTTGTCATCAATCTTCCCCTGGTCTTGGAGCTTCTCAGTGTAGGAACCTTGGGTCCAAAGACCCACTCTGCTCCTCCCGGTGCTGCTTTCTTGGTGGTATGAGGTCCCCCATCTCTCTGCTGGCTTCTCTCTTTATATGTCAAAAGAGATCGACTTAAGACAAAACCTAATCTTGTAGATTGAGCCCTGCCTCATTAATATAGCTGCCTCTAAACCTTCTAATCCTTCCCATTAACATCATAGAGGCAGAATTTATAACACATAGGAAAATCACATCAGATCATAAAATGATGGACAGTCGCACAATTACTGGGAATCATGGCCTAGCCAAGTTGACACACATTTTTGGGAGACACAATTAAATCCATAACAATTAATAGATAGTTATTTCAGTTTGATAATACATAGGAGTATGTGTAAGTCTGTAATTATAAGTGTGCATGTGAAATCTCAAAAGATGTTTGGTGGGTGTTTCAGTGAAACACAATGAAATTTTCCTGGTTTATAATATCAACTATAAGTAGATAAAAGCTACCTAATATTACATCTACATAGAAATAACAGTGTCCTTTCATTGCTTATTTCTTAAAAAATGATGTATGCTAGTAAGCAGTGTATCTTTAAAGTAGGACATGTATCATAGCCATATTCATTACAATGACAAAGACCTGTAATTCAGAAAATTTAAATCTAAATAAAGCTCTAAATGTACTAAATTAAAAAAAAATTATTTGGCTATAGCCATTTAATAAATAAAACAAAGAGACACGATTTTATACTTTCTACTGACAATTTTCTGATGCTTCTTTTTCCTTTCTTGCTAATCCTAGGAGCTTCCATTATATCAGGCTATTTTTGGCTAATGAGTTTTTTTTCTTGGTTAGGTGCTTCTCATTTAGAAGACATATATATAGATCCTTTCCCTAGAAGTTGTCCCAAGTGGGTCATGAGTCTACTTTTGAGACCCACTTTGCTACAATACAGCCATCTTTAACTTGGAGTTGTGTATGTGAACAGCTTTAAGTTGGCAACTTGACTTATAACTGCATACGGCTCAATGAAGTTGAGTCCAGCCCAGTTAAATCATAAGATATAGACCTCTTTTTTTTTAAAGTACTAAAAAGCAACGATGTCACTTTGAGACTAAGATGCGCCTGACCCAGGCCAAGGTATTTTCAATTGCCTGATATGCATGTGAAAGCTGGACAATTAAAAAGGAAGACTGAAGAAGAATGGATGCATTTGAATTGTAATGTCACCAAAGAATATTGAGTATACCATGGACTGCCAGAAGAATGAACAAATCTGTATTGGAGGTAGTATGCTCCTTAGAAACCAGGATGGTTAGACTTCATCTCTCTTATTTTGGACATTTTATCCAGTAGGACCAATCCCTGGAGAAAGACATCGTGCTTGGTAAAGTAGAGGGTCAGTGAAAAAGAGGAAGACGCTCAGTAAGATGGGTTGACGCAGTGGCTGCAACAATGAACTCAAACGTAGCAACAATTGTGAGGATGGTACAGAACCGGGCAATGCTTTATTCTGTCATACACAAAGTTGCTACGCGTTGGAACCAACTTGATTGCACATCTGTTGCAGTCCTTAAGAGCTACAGCTGCTAACCAAAAGGTCAGCAGTTTGAATCCACCAACCCTATTGGGTTGTTCTGTTCTGTCCTTTAGGGTCGTTCTATTCTGTCCTATAGGGTCTCTATGAGTCAGAATTGACTTGATGGCAACAGGTCAACAACAAGCACAACATAGACAAAGTGGGGTTTGATACCCGTGTCAAATAACACATAGAATTTTTTGTGTGTTTTCCCTCAATATACCATTTGAAGAGAAAACATCTTTATATTACTTCAGAATATTTTAAGTTTATATGCGTCCTGCTATACTAGAATATGTGACATGCCACACAAGCCGAAAATCACCCACCCACTGCTGTCGAGTCAATTTAGACTCATAGTGACCCCATAGGATTTCCAAGGCTGTAAATCTCTGTGGAGGCAAACTGCCACATCTTTCTCCCATGGAGCTGCTGGTGGTTTTGAACTGCGGACCTTTTGGTTAGCAGTTAAACACTTTAACCACTGCACCACCAAGGCTCCTTATGCAAGCCAATAGACATTACATATTAATATGGAAAAACTTTGAGGAACTGACAAATGGCTATAGTGACTAGAACGTAATTAGCAAGGCTAAGAGAGTAGTAGACGGGATCCAGAGTCATTTTTGTTCCTCTAAGGCCTTGAGCTGTTGGAAAATAAAATCAGGAGAGACATATAGCCTGCCTGCTTTCAGTCCTGCAACATTAGTTGAGACTTAACTTGGAGAAGTGGAGGAGGAAAGTGACCATTTCAGAAATATTACCATGCAGCAGCATCAATTAAGATGATTTTAAATTCGGTCAGGACCAGATAGATAGATGGTAGGTAGGTAGGTAGACAGACAGACAGACAGATAAAATACTTACCTTCTTTCTCTCTGTTCTCAATTTCAATTTCCCAGGTGAATAGAATTCTCATGCTGCTGCCTCCTTAATTTTCAAGAACTCAGCATTAAATATTAACCAACTATTCTCCACTATTCCAATAACCCTCCATTTCCCAAATCCAGATTAAATCCATGAGGGTTAATTGCAGCTGTGTGTTTAGGACAACCCTATTATCTGATTACCTCAGTTTAAAGTTATAATAACTAGGGTTCCTTTGAATTTTGAAGAAATTCTTTGTGACACAAATCCATCAATGGTGTGTAGACTGGTAGAGATTAGAATATTCCTGGTGTCAGTTTCCTGTCTGTAGTTCCCAGCTCCGACCCTCAACAACCAAAGGGAGGATCTACCTTGCCATCCACTCACCAGAGTGGATCAGCTGCAGAGAGAAAAGGAGGTGTACTTATGCAGAAAATTTACATAGTGTGTTTTATTTTCCTTTTCATTAATAATGTTTCCACTTTTGTGGTAAATATTTAAATACTTTGGACCAATTTTAATTTTCCAATGTTATTGTGCATTTAGATCTGCATAGATGAAAACTACATTGGAAATATGGATAGACATATAAAAAATGGGGATTTTTTTTAGTGTAAAAATTTTGGCAACAGAAAACTGTACAAATATAAATTTTTTTTTCTATTTCATTTCTTCAAAATATTCTCTAAATGTGAATTGGATGAACAAGGTAAAACAGTTCTTGCAAGGCAATATGGGTTCTTCTATGTTTGCTTAGTAGAGCCAATTCAAAATGGTAGAATCACTCACCCTAGATGGGTTAAAGCTGTAAGAATGTGGTAACTTTATTTAAGCCATTAAAATCCTGAAATTCAAGTTTTAAAATGATTCAAAAGGAGATGAATGTATTTTAAACAAAATGTTTTTCCTTGTATGCAATGAATCAGAGTACAGCTTTGGGTTAAAATTGTCCTCCACTGTGAATAATACATTGTATTTCATTTATGTTTTAATAACTTGGTTTATTTGTGAATCACATGCTGTTAACACACAGATTAAACCATTGTGTTTAATACAGCAATTGCAGCTAAAATTAGAATAGACATTTTTTTCTTTCCCAAAACATTCATTATTTGTTTGAGAAGAATTTAATAAGAAAATATTATTTAAAAAAAATCTTCCATCAGTTTAAACAAAACTTTATGAAAGAGGAAATACATTATCCTAAATTGTTGCCATGGTATAAAATATCCACTTAATTTTATTGTTAGGGTTAACATTCCTTCTTTGTTGGTTAGAAAAATGTGTATTATGTTAAATTCTATTATGTTGACTACTGACTTCCCAAGAGACCTGGCCTGAACTATGAAGCTATGGCCTAAGTTTTATAATTAAAATTTATAGCAAATCATTTATTTTTGTTTGTTTAATTTATACTCAAGGAAAAATTTTCATAGTTATTTAAATAATGATATAGTCCCTTCTGTTCAACAGTTTTGAACACTCTAGGACTGACCTTTCTGTGATTTTTCGCAGCATGGTCCCTAAATATTCTGCTGGGAGGTAAGGAGCTTGTTAGGTATGGAAATTCTGGACCCTACCCCATGCCTACTTATCAGCATATCTGGAAATATAGCCCAGGAATTTGTATTTTAATAAGCATCTAAGTGACTTTTATGCTTATTAAAGTTTGAGAACCCGTGATTAAAGGAGATAAATCGGTTGTTAAAGAGAAACTGAGGACCAGATTTACAAATCCCTCTGAGTGCACAGGGAGAATTCACAGAAGTCACTGACCAATGTGGAAGGTACCCAAGAACAGATGACACAGTGACCATAAAATCACGCAAAGTTCTCTTTGTGACAAGATATCTGGTAAACCACAAACTTGCTCAAAGTTTACCTTGTGCAAAGAATTTAACCTTACCTAAAATAATTTGGTAGTTTCCCTTGTTTCCTGAGAGATAAAAAAAAAAAAAAAAATTTTTTTTTTTAAATAATTTGGTACTTTCCCTTGTTCCCTGAGAGATAACTCTAAAACCTTAGAATTTCCAGAGTAACTGAGGTGCCTTTATTATTTTGAGGAGCCCTAGTGGCATAGTGGAAACCCTGGTAGCATAGTGGTTAAGTGCTACGGCTGCTAACCAAAAGGTCGGCAGTTCAAGTCCACCAGGCATTCCTTGGAAACTCTATGGGGCAGTTCTACTCTGTCCTATAGGGTCGCTATGAGTTGGAATCGACTTGAAGGCAGTGGGTTTTTGGGAGTGACACAGTGGTTAAGTGCTAGGCAGTTCAAACCCACCAGTCACTCTGTGTCTTCGATAAAAATTACAGCCTTGGGAACCCTATGAGGCAGTTCTACTCTATCCTATAGGGTCTCTATGAAATCAACTCCATGACAATGAGTTTTATTATTTTAAAACATCTGGACAACAACTGCAGACTTGTGCAAATAAAGAGAGTCAGGGGAAGGCTGGCCAGGCCACCTGGTTGCCTGATATTTGCAGCCTCCAAGAAGGAAGGGGAGCATGATGCAGTCATGCAAAAGGTTGGTCAATGGTTAATTTTCTACTCTATGTTTCTTTCTTTCTTCCTTAAAAACTCATTGTAACTATCCTAAGATGAGCCTCCCTGATTTCTGAACAGAAAGGTCTCCCCCGT